>NW_027180945.1:0-25000 GCF_040956055.1 Brachionichthys hirsutus | reverse complement strand
ACAGGATGCGGGAATTACAACAAATTAGTGTGCATCTGCTTATTGGCGGGGCAATGGTGCGCTGCTTATGAACCCACAGCAATGATTGTGCTTTCACATATGCTTCAATTAAAACACCGAGCCAGAAAGTGAAAGGACGAGCAGGACCAACGGTCTCTGCCCTCGTCACTTTCCTCTTTGTATTTCTGCAGCACCTCTTGTGAGCTTGTAGCCCATTATCCAGGCACACCTCAATTTTTTTACTTTGTGGTCCCTGGGGGGGGGTGTAACAAGGTTTGTTTTCCTCTATGTGAAAAATGAGCTGATCCCTAAAATCAAAACATGAAAGAGATAAGGCCATCATTGAAATTGATCAGGGTAATCATCAGTGGCGTCTGACAGGATAATCATGGTTTGTTTCCAAACACAAGACGGAGAGAAAAGGAGACGCTGCGGACGATTACTCATCTCCAGCGATGGTAATTACTCCATCCCGGCATGAAGGATGGCGCCACGGCTCCCACATCGTCCTGCAGCATTTAAGATGAGCTGAAGTCAGATCATCTACCGAGGGACTCTGTGCTGGCATTGCTGTTCGTTAAATTAAACATTTTAAAAACGAACGATCAGTAACGTGAGCGGTGAGGTGATGTCTTCAACCCCCAAAGAGAAACAACGTGGAAGAGTTTTAATACGCCTGAAACATTAACAGTATGGACGTTACATGGTTTATGATTTAACATTACAGTGTCTGATCTGTTTCCTCAGGTATTAAAGGTAGAACTAATCCGCTGAGCTGCTCCGATGTGGAGTCGACTCAGCTATAAGACGACTCTTGTTAGGAATCTATCTCTAATATTAAATGCACGGTAGGCCGAAACACAAGTGTACCGCCTTGATAATATCTCTATTCCAGATTAAATTCAGTGGTAACATAGAGCCCCCCCCACCCTACATGACTTTGTCAAATTCTATAAACACCTGACAAATCGTTCCTGGAGAACCGGTTTCCTAAAGTGTTGACCTTGACCTGTGCGATACACAACGAAACAAAACGCTTCATCTCCATGTCTCCATGTCCTCGTTGCTAAATGCCTGCAGCTTCTATACATGTGAGGAGAGATGCTATGTGGAGCATCACATGCAAGCAGCTCCTGTCTCAGGATTCATTTCACCCGGGGCTTTCCAAATGACTTTGTGCTACCGGTACAGAAACGGGACTGATGGCCTTGAGGTTTGTCAAGCTGGTTTACATAGCAGTTAAACACGACCACATTACATTAAGTGAGGAGGAGGGGGGGGGTCGTGTTGCACGACGCAGCTATTTAATCGCATTGTTGCGTTGTGAAAAAACCCACTTATCAGTGTTGGCCCATACTGTCCTGTTGCTAACTGGACCCGTCCTGCATTATCAGGGTGTATAAGTCAACCCCGGTGTGATGGCTGCAGCAGTACGGTAGCATCCACTTTAAGCGTTCAGTCTCCTCGGGAGTTAAACAACTGAACTAAATGAACACTGATTGTTTCTCCCTGCTGTTCTCTTCCAACAGATGCATATAACATGCATCACGGCCAGGCAAGCGGAGCACAGCTGGAGTTCACACCTATTTCAGTGGGAAAGAAGCCATTTCTAAATTGAAAGACAGTCTGTAGTTTCTTTTTGCATATCATAAAAAAAAAATCAAAGAAAAAGCTGTCTTATCAGAACTCAATTAAATATTCCAAACTCTCACCAAGCATGGCTTTAAAAAGAGCGACGCAAGGCCCGTTCAAGCAAAACCCATAATGATGAAGCCCAGGCAGCGGATTTTAGATACACACGAGTAGAACGTTTCTGATCCGGCCCCTAAGTTCAGCGAGAAAACTTCATTGAGAATGCCTGAGTACACATGAATCTCCCCGTTTCTGTCAGACTCCACTCATCCAATTCTGAATCACAGCCCATGAAGGCTTAGATTTTGGCAGTCGGCGTGCATATTTATGTTGAAATGGCCAATTCCATTGTCTGTGTGAAGGCTGCAGGACTCATTGTCTGTCCCAAGCAAACAAGGGGAACGGTTGGAATACACACACACATATATATATATACACACATATATATGTATGAATATGAGAGAGAGATAGTACATTCATCTAAAGGTAATTGCCGTGCCTGATTTGCATTGGAGTCTAGAGGATCAATGATCATTTTAGGATGTGTACTATGATTCTAATTTGTCTCGGCTGTATCATATCAGACACAAAATTCTCTCCATTTGTTGGGCTCTTGTTGACATACGTGATTGAAATCTTGTCCTTTGCCTGGCTACAAGTACAGATGGACTTCACTTACCGATGGTCTCATTTAACGAGGAATCAGTACCTGTCCAGTAACGAGAGAGAGAGAGAGAGAGAGAGAGAGAGAGAGAGAGACCTATTGATTTTTCATTCCTCAGAAGTCCCGACCCAGGACTGAACTCACTGTGCTCTGTCTGTTACGCTGTCATTAGCTGTTAACTAAATGACACCTGTGTGTCTTCAGGAGAGCAGAAACCCAGCAGGGTGTCTGCCGCACGTTCTGTTAATGAAACAATGGTGATGAATTAAAGAGCGATTCTCACCTCCCATTGAGTTCGTCTGCGTGGCGCACGTTCCTGGAGTCCGAGCTGATCCTGGCGACAGGGAATGTGTTTTCCAGTAAAGCTTGTCTAATTATATAACGGCCCATATCAAGTCTAGTCTACTTCACTGTGTAGCTTAAACAGTGACATGCTATACGGTTAGCACGCCTCCGGTCTGTGTCAACCGTAACCATATTTAATTAATGCAAACATCTGCTCTCAGGCTGCATATAACGAAGCTCTTAGAAGAAAAGTTGGACAAATAATATGAAATAAGTTTCCATCTTTTGTCTGGGGCTACTGTATTCTACGGCACTCTATCGTACGATCAATGAAACTGATTAATCAGTCCTATCAGGCTCAACATGTGAAAGGGCTCAGGGAGCATCGTTTCGACACGTAGATTGTCCAGAGCTTAACCCCGACGAGGAGCGTTGGGATGTGCTGGAGAAGGCTTTGTCCAGTGATCCGGCGGCCATCATCAATAAAAGATGTTTCTGATAAATGAATGAAGAAATCATTCCTGTGACATTGCAGAGGCTTTCCCAAACATCGCCACAGCTGCAATCGATGCCAGAGTGTGTGAACCTTTATTTCTGGACAGGTGTTGTACTTTCAGGTCTGTTGGTGAAAAGCAAAAATAAATTGGACGCTCGTAGGAATGGCCAAAGTATTGATCAAATACTTATATTTACTTTTCATACTTTATATTCTTGTCAGATGCGTATTAACAGAGACAAAGCAGCAGCCCTCGTCCCAGCTTTTGATTCATTGCGACGCCTTTGCTACCTGCCGTTAGACATCCTGGGGTTTTGTGTCCTGCGCAATCTGATTAGAAAATATTTTAATCCCTCTATGACATTATTGAGCCACTGCAGGAAAGGTCACTAAATCGACTTGTGGATTAGATGCGCAGCTTGTTTAGATACAGCCGTGCTGTCGCTTCAAAATGAAGTCCACATACAAATTCTCTTGAGCAATAGAAAGTTGATGCGAGTCCTCGCTGAAAACGCCACTGCCGATGCATTTCAATGTGTTTCTGTATCTAACTGGAACCATTTGAGCTCTTTGTTGAGGTCGGAGAAAAATCAGATCTGATTCTGATGCAGATTTCAAGTTCTGTTAGACGTTTTCACGAGATTCAATAAATGCTCATTTATAGGTGTCAATGGACACGAAGCGCATTTGTGAACATGTACTACTTATTTTTGCACACATACTTATTCCTATGCAAGTACTATTTATTTGCTGTGAACACTTTTCTCAGCAAGACGTTTCCTTTGAAGTTTGTTGATCCGTGCGTGACGGACACTTATTCGAAGCCTAATTCTTCGTGAGCAGTGACATTTTGAAGATGAGTTTATGTGTGTGGCCCAAATGAGAAGACTTAAAAAAAAAACCCCCAGCTAAGACGGAAACCAGCTGAGCGCGACGTGTTGGCAGCGCCTAAACCCTCTGATTAGAGCTCCAATCAGCCGTCAGGCTTGCTTTGAACGGGCTCTACAGCGATTCTGGCATTCCAAGTTGCAATTCCATTTATTCTAAAATAGATTTAGCAAAGCAAATTGCTAGCGTAGAACTCTGTTCTATTGGATGTGGAGATCTCTCATTCACTGCAGTGACAGAACAACAGAAACCTGTAAGCTAATTGTCAGACAGGAAGTGCTGCATGTGTCTGACTGAGCATCCCATGATAGATACTCAAGTGCTGGAGAAATGCATCGCCATCTGCCTTCCAACTCCTGCTCGACCGCCGATTTCTCCCTAATTAATGTCAAAGTGGAGTGAAAACAATTAAGGGTCCGTCTCCGAAGGATCTCCGCTTCTTTTTCCGCGCTTTGACTCGTGGAAGCGGCAGTAACTCTTAATGGCTGGTAAACATCTTTTGATTGCCTGATCGTCTCCCATGACGCTGAGAGAAAAGAAACGTGTCTGTGTGGAGAGGAGGAATATCTCGGTTCTCATCAATGCTAGAGAAATAAAGAGAATTCCTCTAGGTTTGAAGGAACCGGAACGCTGCATCCTCTGCATGGATTCAGAGGGAATGGCGTCTTTCAAATTCAGTAGGAGATCATCTTGTGTTTGTCATTCAATAAAAAACATACTTTTGTTATTGTTCCATCAAAGACTTGATGATGATATGATCCTCAAAAAAAAAAGTAAAGAGCGGATCAGAAAAACCTGAATGGAAAACATGGAGAAAAATATATATAATAATAATCTGGGACAGGGGAAATAAAATAATGAGTTCATTTTGCCAAACAAGACAAATAACCAAAAACTGTTTCCTGGCTATTGCAGTGCTGGTGGCTTTGGCACAGGATGAGCTCTCTGGTCGTCTAACTTCTGTTGTTGTTGTTTTTTAAATCCTACGCTTTAGTTCCCCTCGTACGGAAGCTTATTGCATTCACTGAAGAAAAAAAAAATTCGGTTTTCCTGAATTTATGAGATAACTTCAAGAAAAAAAAAAAAAAGTTTCGGTTTTCCTGAATTTATGAGATAACTTCAAGAAAAAAAAAAAAAAGTTTCGGTTTTCCTGAATTTATGAGATAACTTCAAGAAAAAAAAAAGTTTCGGTTTTCCTGAATTTATGAGATAACTTCAAGAAAAAAAAAAAAGTTTCGGTTTTCCTGAATTTATGATATAACTTCAAGCCCTATTTTCCGAAGAAGCATGTCGATGCTGCTTGCAGCCTTCGCCCTCGTTTGCCCACAGATTGGATATTTTGAGCAGTGTAGCAGGTGAACACAGGTACGTTGTTCAAAGTTGATTTTCTCCATTACTGTACACGCTGAGCGTCATGCGCTGTTTTAAAATCTGCTGTTAGCCGATCTGTTATAACTAGCTTATAGCCTCCGTTTGCTAACCTGGTTAACAACGCGAATTATGATCTCTGCAGCTCTGCTGATTGATATTAGCATACCGTGGTTTATCTGGCAAAGGGTTGGACATATTTTACCAGCAAACCCAAATTGGGGTAATATCTAAACACTGCTAAGATCGTGCCACTCACTGATATGATACATAAATATAAATAAATGCGTTTTTTTTATTAAACGTACATCATAGTCACATAGAGAGATTTGACATAAAACAATTTTGCAAATGTTTTATTCATGCATGATTTTCTATGATGTGTATATGTGCATGCATGAAACTACTGACAGTGACCTTAGCTAATAGACAGCCTATGTTACTTTGACTTGATTGAGATTTTAAAGCTGTACAGTTTTAGCATTTACTGTGTGGCTTATTGCTGTATTGCTGAAGTAAGGTTAGTTTACTACCTTCTTTTGTTTGGGGGGGGGGGGGGGGTCTTATGGGCGCAGGGTTAAAATAGACTACAATTTATATGTTTATGGCCACTAAACAAGACTAGTTGCAAACAAGTATAATATGTAATTTATTGTCATCCATTGTCATTTTGCATCAGTGGTGTAATTTATTTTAGATTAATTGTTAGTTTGCATCAGCGGTGTAAAAGCATTTTATTTTGGTTTTTCTAATGTTACGTTGCATCAATTGAGTTATTGAATATTGGTTTTATTTTTATTTGTATTGTTAAATTTGTATTGTTAATTGTGGATGATTTATTTACGAAGGACTTTCAACGGAAACGAGACCGCAAGGGCTTTTTAGAAATGCTCCTCTTAGACAGGATGTTTGACTTTATTTGTACTGTAATACATGCTACTGTGTGACTGTACTTGTACTCTAACATTCTATCTAATAAATATATATATTCATTCGTTCATATAATAACAACAATGAATTAGTTATTGTGGAGATCAATGTGCTAATTTATCAAATAAAACATTCTACTTTCTTTGTGGCAACTACAGAATTCGCTATGGCTACGTCTTCAGCATCCTATCTGGAAGAGGATGATCTTTGGTCATTTCTTCAAAGCAGAGGGATTCCAGAAGAACGAATCCAAAACATGCAGCGGGATCGTGTAAGTCACATCGTATACTATATATTATGTTAGTGTGTATGTAAAAACAGATTTTAAATAGTCAACATAAGTAACTGAATACTAAAATAAATTTGATGTCATTTAGTAAAATTCATTTTGTCTTTTCATCAAACAGATTTTGTTATAATTTTGATGCAATAAAACTTACCAACACAGATTGACTATGGATGATCTTTAAATAATATGCTGTTTAATATTGTATTTATTTGGAAATCTAAATACTGTACACCAAACTAATGTATTGTTTCCTCTTTTTTTAGATTGACAGCTCAATCATCAGCGAACTAAACGATGAGTCTATGGCTGCTTATATACCTGCATACGGTGATAGAATTGCTGTAAGACGTTTCTGTTTGCAAAAGCAGAGGGGCGCACCAGACCCCAAAAAACTTTCACTACTTGAAAAACTTAAACAAAAGATGAAAACAGCCAGCAACAAAGACAGTTCTTCAGAGGAAAATCTTACCAACAAGAAACACAATATGCATTTGAGACATAACACAAGAGCAGTAAAGATGACGAGAAAAATTGAAATAGGCTGGATGCATGAGAACAAACAAGTGCGGAAACGTAGTGGGGGAGGGACCAGAGTCCTTAACATTTCTAAAAATGCCACTAAAACTGACATAATGTCTCATGCAAAAGATCTCTTCTTTCCAAAGGACATGTCTAGAAAAGGGAAGTGGGAAGAATTTTCACATGAAATTGTTGACTTTCAGGAAGCATACTTTGAGGAAGGCTGTACTGTAGGACAACTGTACGAGACCTATAAAATTGGAATGCTCAGATTTTACTTAATGACAGGGAGCTTAGCTAGTAAAGATGAAGATGAAGCATTAACAGAGGTGGTTGAGATCACTGATCAACAAAACGATGCAGAAATGTCTGAGGAGCACCCAGAACTCAGGATAGAAGAAAACGATCAGTTGGCTTGTGAAGATCAGGTTTCTACACTCGTGAATGAAGAACCAAGAGTCATTAATCTGGTTTCTGTTACAGGGGAGGATGTGGATCTTATATTGCTGTCTGATACATCAGAGGTCATTTTAGGTCCAATGCAAGGCGGTCTGTTCTTCGATGATCTTGATGACACAATCTTAGATGAGCCTAACAATTTGGATCAAAACACAAACATAAACTCTGATGTTTACACCTCATCTCCAGTTCCTAGTGGAATAGAATTCGATGTTCCCTCACGTTCATCCAGTGAACTTTTGTATGTCACTGTAAAACTTCACAGAGTGAATTTGTTGGATGAGCTGATAACCCAGTTTAAGGACGAAGCAATGATGAGCTACTCTGTGAAATACATTTTTATTGATGAAAAGGGAGCAGATGCTGATGGTGTGTCTAGAGATGTATGTGCTGCCTTTTGGACAGAGTTTTTAGACTGTGCTGCAGAGGGTGCTGAAGTGAGGGTGCCATCCCTGTCTCCAAGATGGCAAGAGGAAGAATGGAAATCGGTTGGCAGGATATTAGTGAAGGGATTAAGTGATCATGGATATTTTCCTCTACGTCTTGCTCAAGCTTTTATTGCTGCAGTCACATTTGGTGAACATTCTGTTTCACCTGATTTACTGTTTGAGTCCCTGATGTTGTACCTTAGTCAGTCTGAGCGTGGCCTCTTATCAACTGCCTTGGAGAGACCACTTGATAATGATGAAAAAGATGACCTTCTTGATCTTATGGACCGAATTGGAGTTAGAAAAGTACCAACAAAGGACAATTTGAAAGTTGTACTTCTCCAAGTGGCCCACAAGCAATTGATTCAAGAACCAAAATATGCACTTGATAACATTGCAACAGTTGCAGGGCCATTCCTCAGGAAGGTCTTTCCAAGCCTGGCTGATATTCAAAGGAAGTATGATGACATCAAACCAACAACACGGAAGGTTTTAAAACTCATCAATGCTTCTCCAACAACTCCAGCAGAAAACCAAAGTTTGCAATTCTTGAACCAATACATAAGAGGATTGGATGAAACAGGTCTCCGTAAAATGATGAGATATGTAACAGGGTCTGATGTCATTTGTGTCAAAGACATTGAAGTTACATTCACATGCTTGGAGGGGCTGGGACGGCGACCCATTGTACACACATGCGGCCCTACTTTGGAGATGCCGTCCACATACAACAGCTATCCGGAGCTGAGAGCTGAAATGGAAGCTATACTTAGTAGTAATTCTTATGCTATGGATATTGCTTAGAGCTCACTAACTTCTTAATTGTCATGCCATGTCTGAAAGTTTGGCCATATTTGTGTTTGAAGTTGTAACGTTGATTTGTGATTTTGTTCTTTTTTTATATAATTAAAATGGCTGGCTTGAATAATACCTCAGGAAATTGTTCGGTTATTTTACAAAAATTATAGGCTGGATATGCTCTAATCATTCAAAGTATTGATATACGTTTTATACATATACTGTGTATGCAAATATTCTACACATATAATGGTCCGTAAATTTCAATATATCAAAGTGCCCTTTTGTTATTATTTTCTTCTTCATTTATATAATTTTGCTGCTGTGAAAATGGAGAAAGTGTTTATTCATATTGGGCCCAAAAGTTTTTTTTGTAATCATTGTAATTTTGACTATTGGACCACAATCTTCATGCAAATTGCGCCAATGTTCACATGTATGTCACCTTAAAGTTTCTATAGGTAAGATTTTAAAGCATGTGAAGCATGTTTGTTGTACTGTAATAATAAAAAAAAATTACATTTATGATATCTTTTGTTGTGGTTTTTTGAAGTTAACAAACAATTTCAGCTGGGTGACAAACCAAACATTTTAAAATAATACATTTTGATTACAGAATGAAAGGACAACAATTTTATTCATCTTCACAAAAGCCGAAGATAATGCAGATGCAATTTTTTTTACTCAAATATTCTGATTGTCAAAAACCAAGCAAACCAATTTTTGTCCCAAAGAATAAGGATGCAGTCAAAAAAGAACAAATGAAGTGTAAATTATTATGATTTTTGTCTCATGCTTTTCAAAGATCCCAAATGTAAAGTAATTAAAAAAAATAATGTTAAGACAACTTAACTGAAAGTGAGTAATCTTACAACTGGCCACGCAAGTAGAGATTTAGAAATTTGTAAAGTTCAATAGCTTCATCTGGACAGGTAGGTGGATGAAGATTGTTTTCTGCCATTGCAAGACAACAAATTTCAAACACAGTGTCATCGCAGGGATAGGGTCCTCTCCCAAGGCATTCTTCCCTGCATGCCTGTATCTTCTCTTGGGATACACCTTTTATGTATTCTCTTCCGCCATACAGTTGAGGTAGGGTGTACATCATCACTGGACGTCCAGTTGGAGAGACAGAAACTCTATTCCGGCGAATTCTGTGAGTGTTCCAGAGGTGAGCAACGTCTTGCAGTTCTTGCTGAAAATCAAACATTGAAATTTGTTATCACAGGATGTCATAATATGATTGGCAATCAATCGAATGAGTTAACTGTAATGCTCTTGTTCTCTGTATTCCTTACATGCATCACATAATTGATAGGTATCAAACACTAGGACTTTCAACGGAAACAAGCCCGCAAGGGCTTGTTTGAAATGGTCCTCTTAGACAGGATGTTTGACGTTATTTGTACTGTAATACATGCTACTGTGTGACTGTACTTGTACTCTAACATTCTATCTAATAAATATATTCATCATCATCATTCTAAGTATCTCAACCTAACATTACTTGATTATTAGTCTATCCTTACTAAACTTACAAAGATATACGTTTAGCTCTTTACAGAAAAATAGGATAGCTTTACATATAACAAGTCAACACGCCCTGGGTTGCCATCAGTGCAACCTTAACTGTTCTGTTTGAAATTGAACAAAATAAACATGAAAAGAAGACAAATGTATCTTACCTCAATAATTTCAAGACATGTGAACCGTATCAGACTTTTGTCGAGGAAGTCACCAGAAAAGTAATCATTGTCTTTTAAATCCTGAAATATATTCATCCAGAATTGAGCATGTTGCCTTCTTAAAAATCCCCACCAGTTCTCTATTCGTTGGTTGTGGTTGCTTGAGCCATACAAATAGCATCTTCTTGAATATTCGTCCGTGTGATCTTCTCTCATGAAACATTGCATTTGTTCAACATAACGGTTTTCCGTTCCTTGGTCAGATCGTATTCGAGTAGAAGTCCCTTTTCTGGTCAGAACCTGCTCTATGAAGTATCCCGCAACAATTTTGGGATCACTGCTAGTCGAGTAAGCATGGAGCCAGATCACCATTCTTGAAAATCCATCAATTGCACCATTAATGCAGATGCCAAAAGGTTTCAATTTATCATAAGAGTCAACATGCCATAGAAAGTTTGGACCTGGATTTCTGTAGAGACGTCGATGGAGGCGATTTCTTCTTCTCAAATCCACTCCGTAGGGATCGAGTATTTTTAACAAATGCCTAATTATTTCCTGCGTAACAACAAAGCCACGTTGAAGGCATTTCTGGTGCATCATCTTATATCCATGGAGCATGCCATGTTGATTCATCTGTTCCTGAAGAAACAGCGCAGTATCCAGCAAATCAGAATGGCACTTTCTTCTGAACAACCGCATAGACTTGAGGTGCCTACGCAAAGTCGATAAACTGAGAACAATCCCTTCAAGGTTACTCAGACAGCAGAGTATTTCCCAGTGTCTCAAACCAAGATGAAAATAAAAGCGAATAGAACAAGCAAGATCTATGGCAGCCATTACTAGACCTAAAATAAATAGGCCTACAGAATTATTTCAACATTTCAGAAAAACTGAAAAAATTACCTATAATAACCGAAAAATATTACCACTAAAAACAGAAAAGAAAAGATTTGCTCTAAAAACCGAAAAATATTACCACTAAAAACCAAAAAATATTACCACTAAAAACAGAAAAGAAAAGATTTGCTCTAAAAACCGAAAAATATTACCTCTAAAAACCGAAAAATATTACCACTAAAAACAGAAAAGAAAAGATTTGCTCTAAAAACCGAAAAATATTACCACTAAAAACCAAAAAATATTACCACTAAAAACAGAAAAGAAAAAATTTGCTCTTAAAACCGAAAAATATTTACCACTAAAAACAGAAAAGAAAAAATTTGCTCTAAAAACCGAAAAATGATTACCTCTAAAAACAGAAAAATATTACCACTAAAAACAGAAAAGAAAATATTTGCTCTAAAAACCGAAAAATATTACCACTAAAAACAGAAAAGAAAATATTTGCTCTAAAAACCGAAAAATAATTACCACTAAAAACTGCAAAAAAAATTACCTCTAAAAACAGAAAAATATTACCTCTAAAAACAGAAAAAAATACCTCTAATAACAGAAAAAAATATATTTAGCATTAATTTATCTCATTATTTCAGAAAAACGGAAAAAAATACCTCTAAAAACAGGAAAGAAAGGATTTATCTCATTAATTCATAAATTCAGGAAAACCGAATTTTTTTTTTCTTCAGTGAATGCAATAAGCTTCCGTACCCCTCGCCTCCTGCAATGGCGACTATTTGGAAAATCTTCAACCAATCATGCTCCTTCATCCCTAATATCCAGTTGGGTTTCTCCTAATCTTTCTCTTGTTGTAATTGGCTCTCCCTGCCTTCTGTGTGGGGGATATTTCCCTTGTAATGGCTCCTGCTCCTCATCCCTGCTCGCCTGTTGTAAAGCCTCCGAGAGCGTCTCCCCATCTGTGTCGGGTTCTAGAATGACTCCGACTCCTCAGATGATCTCTGCTCCAAAGAGTGTCTATTTCCTCTAAGCTCTCACACAATGCCCGGATGTCAGCTACCAGTTTGGCTCCAAGCTGCCTCCCTCTAACACACACACACACACACACAGTTTCTCCTCCTCTGTCTCCTCTTTAAAGCCAGTATATTCAGCTGCATGTTCTGCTGGAGGAGCAGCTCATCCCTGCTGTTAACCTCTGCTTGGAATAAGTTTGATGCAAACGAATAAAACTCCCACCATTTTCTAGAGGAAAAAGTTAAAGTTTTTCATGCTGTAGAAATGGAAGTAAAAGATTAAAACACACAAATATATCATTTAGAACTTCTGTTGTAGTCAATCAATGATTTTCCACTGATAAGAGTTTCTGATTTGTTCGTTTGTGCCAAGAACAAAGAAACTATATAAACTGAATCTGCCATAAAGAAAAGATTTTGGGTTCTTATATAAAGTGGAATAACTCATCATAGCAGATTCAACATTTAGTAAAAAACTAGAGTCTTTAAATCAGTTTAGAATGAACATAAAGAAATGGAATCACGCGCACGGGAAATGGAATAAATTTATAGTTGAAGTAAAACTTGCCTGTTTCACGCTGCTTTTGGAGCGGGCGGGTAAGTTGCCACCTGTGGCAATCATTGACGGAGGCGTGGCAGAAACCTCGAACAGAACGACTGGCAGCAATTAATCATAATTACTTGGCTTCCAACCTGTCCATGAAGGAAAGGGTAACAAACAAAGCAAAAATAAATTACTATTATTATATTAGCCACAAATATAGGTTTATACGTAAACGGTATAAACCTGTGGAAATATGTTGCATTTTGTGAATTGCATATTTGCCTTTTTTTCTGAGTGCTGAATCTAGACGAGACGTTAACTTTGTTAAATATCTGTTGTTCACACTTGTCTATTTAAATTAGAGTTCAGCTCCTCGGCGGCGTCAGTGCTAATTGCTTCCAATCATTCTGAACGTCCTTGGGATGACTCCCAATTCAAAGAATGAATTAGATAGAAGCCTGCCGTGAGGATGAATACACGACACTGACCTGAGCCAATTTTAAACCGTCCATCTTTTTTCGCATTTGGTTGCGTCTATGAGAGACTCGGGTTGAACGGTTCACACTGAAAAAATCGCTGCTGCTCTGTTTCCAGGGATCTGTGAGAAGATGCAGATCCGCCATGTTGTTGCACATTTCAAAGAAGCCTCAGAGATGAACTTCCAGCCAAAGATATGTCTGTCACTAACGAGGCGGGGGACAGACTTTTTTCTTTTTTCTTTAATGAACTCTCTGTGGATTCCAATTTCAATAAATTAATAAAATAAATAAAACTGCATGTAAAGGGTCGTTCGTCTCTGGGTTGTGTGTGACGGTAGACAAGATGCTGTCTTGTTAATGTGAGTGGGTGCCTGCTAAATTAGCATGCTGCTCTTCCAGCTTTTTGCAACAACAACAAAAAAAGGGCACACGGACCCGGGGGGATCGTACAAACTCTGCACAGAAAGTATTCTAACCCAGTACCGCATTGTTAGAATAGAAAGCAATAGAATAGAAAGCCTTTATTGTCATGGCATAATGGCTACACAATGAGATTAGGAGCGCTGCTCCGTCTGGTGTCTAAAAACAACAGAACATTCAAGTCATTGCAGGATATGACAACATAAGTTTAAAGTGATGACACAGTGCATGCAGAGAGATTGTCCAGTACTTTGCATATGTTAATAGCATACATTGTTGTGAGATAACAGCGCTGACCACTACGCCACCCTGTACTCATGTATTGGCGATGGTAGCGGGTGGTGGTCATGATTCGTCATTCTGAAATGGCTAGTAATGATAAACTGGATTTGCATCTAACTGGAATGGAGTGCGGTTACTGAAGGTCGTGGACGAAGAAGAACTTTATTTTAGCCGAGCTGTTTAATGTAAATATCGTTGGACGTCTGCTGGAGCTACAGCCAACAAGCGAGCGCCACAATGCCAGCAACATTGCTCTCCTAACAGTTTTCAGTGAGTCAACATGTAAATATACTCGGGATTCAGGAGCTTCCTCATTTAACCCCTGGGGGGGTATGTCTCTTTTCCAACATACAGTGGTACCTCAGCTTACGAATTTAATCCGTTCCGGGACTAACCTCGTAACGTGAAAACTTCGTAAGTAGAGACGCATTTTGAATGTAAATGCACTAATCCGTTCCAAGCCCCGCAAAAGTATTGTAACGGTTCATGTTTTAGGAGTGTTCATTATTCCTACGCTGCAGAGAGTCCGCAAAGGCATCCAGGGAGGAGGGGCGGGGTGTGTGTGTGGGTGCCGCGGGGAGGAGGAGGGGAACGGGAGAGCTGCGGCTCTCCCGTTCCCCTCCTCCTCCCCGCGGCACCCACACACACAGAGAGTTACCCGTCGTGTGCTTATTCCAGCGTCCGACGGACGCTACATTATGATATTTTTTTAAAATATTAATCTACCTGTTAGCTGTTACTTTTTGTCCTCTTTGTTTACTGGTCCTTTGCGGTGTTTTCTGCCTCGCGTTTCTTGAAAAACTGATCCGATGACGTCTGCTTTTGCCGGCTTTTGACAATCCGTCGGAAATGTGCGAGGCAGACGTCATCATAATGAGCAATAGCCCGACTTGTCAACACTTTTTCCGGGTGACACGAGGGGGACACGAATAGCATGCTGAGATACACGCATACGCAACGGGTTGCCAGGCAGATGGCAGAGCAGCTACAAGTTTGTTTACGTTCGGTGAACTCTGGGAGCGGCGAATAGCGCTATTCGCCGCTCCCAGAGTTCACCTCGTATCCTGAAATGCTTCCGTAACAAGAGGCAATATTTTCCCATTCAGAAACTTCGTAACCTGAAAATTTCGGATGTAGGGACATTCGTAAGTCGAGGTACCACTGTACACAATCACAGTTTTCATTTGTGGTAACGCGCCCCCCATGACTAAGATTGAAGGCCTTGAGGGATGTAGTTGATCCCTCCATCCCTGCAGGTATCAAGAGATCCATTCCACTCAAACCCTCCCACAGATGAATTGGCGGGGGGGGTTGACTGATGCTATTTTTCCGCCTGAAGAGGACAGCGCAGTCAAGGGCAGAGATCCCTGATCATCTGACCGGATGGCCGGCAGCGGCTTTTATTCTGGTTTAAACTAGATTACTGTGTGCAAACGTTTTATTTTTATAATTTATTTGATTTGGTGCAAGAGCTCACTCGTAAATAATGTAGAATGAGCTTGTGATGCGCTGGTGACACATCCAGGGTGTACCCCGCCTCTTGCCTTTAGTCAGCTCGGATAGGCTCATAACGGCGGATGAGATGATTGAGGTCGCCTCCTCTACAAGAAGATGGATGGATTTTAACTTCGAAAAGCATGAATGTAACTTTACATTTAAATCAAAACATATAATCATGAAGAAACCGAAGCGTGTAAACAACATTTTCACTTGCCTCATTCGTGCCTCGGTGATTGCGTTTTAAATCACGTGAGGATTGCATTTACATTTGTAGCTTTTAACAAAACATATAAGCTGACAATCCCTGACATTGCAGATGCATAAACATTTCCTCAAACATGGAGATGAGTGATTTGGGCACAGACTAATAGCACTGTCGACCACGGCCTTCAGGCGATGCGGAGGCATCCGATTCATCCCCCCCTCCCGCTATGGCCCTGACCCGACTTTAGCATTTAGCCAGCTGCACCCACGCACGTACTCATAATTATGCCCATAAGTACTTCAGCAGATATGCAGTAAATGCATCACCACGTTTCCTGCCTTTATCGGCTCATTTTCAGCACAATAACACGGTTTCATCTTTTTAAGTTACTGGTTCTGTGAAGTCAAAAAGCACGCTTGAAAAGAATGACAGGGCTTCTTTCACATGAATGCATAGTAACAAAGCCTTGTAGAGTGTAGGCCAGCGACCACTTCTATAATAATAACCCATATTTATGCAGATTTTAATCAAAAGTCTCTTTTTGTGTGTGTGTGTGTGTGTGTGGCCTCAATAAAAATGACGTGGGAGAGCGTTTGCTATGAAAGAAGTACAAGGTTAAAAATAATGGAAACACAAACCAAAACACATTTTAAAAGCACAAGCACAAAAGGAAGGGAGGAAAGGCGGCCAAGCATTTCCACATTTCGCTGAAATGAGGAAGAATTGAGGCTTTGATGACTAAACCGTGCGGCGGTTGGTGCGTGGTGGAGAGTCAGGAGTCGTCAGAGTCAGATTTTAATCATGTTGTTGGAGCGTTTACAAAAATCAAACACTAGGCCGTGTCACACTTTGGCCTCCCTTTCATGCTCCGGTATTGAAGACCGTTGCTGATGTCTTCATTTCCTTCTTATTCAGCTAAGAGTCTTGTATATTCTATTGTAAAGGGTATAATGAAAACATGTCCTCCCCGTGTTCTCCAACTTCCTCCCACCTCCCAAACATGCAACTTAGGAGAACATGGCCATTCTACTCCCACTTCCTGCCTGATGTCGGCTGGGATGGGCTCCAATGTAAAAACCATGTAAACCCGTGCCCCGGATTTGTATGTGTATGTTTGTATAAGTGACAATTACTGATCGTCTCTTTTTCAAGGAAATTAAGTTACTTGTAAATCTACATTAGCAACAAGACAAAATGTTTTTTCTAAAAAAGAAGCAACAGCATTATAACTCCTCTCGTCCCTGGTGTCCATCACTGACAGGTTAACTCTTTAATGTCCTCAAGCTTGTAAAATGACTATCTGTCAATTATATATCCTAGAAAAAGGCAATGCAGTCGCAGCAGTGAAGCGACTTTACAAGGTTGTCGAACTATACAGCTGTTCTTACATAACAAGCGACGTTCAAAGGAACCAAGCGGATACTAATGTCGTCATTCTGCAACGCAATTAGTTCATTTCTATAATGAAGCGTGGTGCAATCTCTCAGATTAAATAACATGACTGCAAAAAAAAAAAAAAAGAATAAATTCCATTATCAATCGTCTTTTAATGGGTATTTTAAACAAACAGATTCAAACTTCTTGACATCAGTATCATGTTCATTAGGGTAGGACGGTTACAGTAACCCCTAACTTCAGTTAAACGAATCTCACTTGTGTGTGTGTTTTTTTTTTTTCTTTTTGAAAACACACACTCACAAAATAAAAAGTGAAATCCTGGGCGTGGTCTGCAGCAAACTGGTTCACCATCATTACAAGCACATGAGTACAACAAAAGCATCGCCACACACTGTACATCAATCTCATTCCAGTTGTTTTGTCTTCATCACACGTCTTACATCAGCGAACTGGACAACAGCACAATGTCACACCATCGATCACTTGTGCTTTAAGAATATTCTCTTAGTCCCACAAAGAAATATCTCGTGAAACTGCATCACAATAGTCACTTAGCCAGTCTTTCTATCTTTGGCCAAACCATGTTAAAATCCCACGTTCATAACACCTGAAAAAGGCACCATAGCAGCTGCACAGGACATTCATCGGGGTTGACTTTGCTATCCTGCCATTTATTTTTATTTTTTTTGCAGCTTGTGTCATCTTTGGCTTGGGTGTGGACTGCAGCTGGGTTTGCAGCTTTGTAGTTGAAACTGCCACAGCCCTGGCCTTCACGTCTGTCTTTAACCGAAGCAGCTTAAACATCAGGGATGTTTATTTTGCAAAGAAGAAACCTCAATTTAAGTTCATGAGAAGAAGACATTTTGAGCATTAAACTTATGTTTTGGTTGTTAACCCATTTTTATATTCTTCAAAAACACGTCCCTCTTCTTTCACACCCAAATGTGCCTAAATATTCGTGTCAAAGCATGTGAACCGCTCCCAGTTCACGCAGTACGGGGGGAAGGAAACACAGAACGTACAGGAGCACTTTGATATTTGGGGCCAGAGACAAACAATTCCTACGAGGACGTTGATACTTCCCAGGAGAAGCAAACCACAAACGCTTTCGCAGCCACCTCTGAACCGTCTCTCTGGGTGCTCGGTGAGCTTTCACTTCGTGCTCCCTCTTGAAAATGTCCTCTGAGGGAAGCTCTTCTGCCATGTTTTGTCTTTGAGGAGCATCAACCCCACAGAGCCGCTTCTCTTGTTGCCTCTCAAACACCAGCAGCAATTTTCCTTCCAAAAATGGAACTTTATAACTGTCCTGACTGCTAATGGTTCCAGGCCCCGACTGTATTAACTGTCAGTTATCTCCAAGACATAATAATCGCCATTTGAGCTCTTTGTTAAGCCAAAGCCATTACTTAAGAAGGATATAGAATTATGACAGGTACGGGGGTTTATTTCTGGGAAAAGTCTGAGAGATTTGGACGTGACCATCTTGGACTGCTCAAGTTCAACGCTGAGGTAAAACTAAACTATCCCTGGAAGATGAATCGTCAAGCCTCAGGACTGAAAACTTTGTCTTTAGAAATTATAGAACAATATACAATAGATGTCAATTTCAAAAAAAGGTTTTATGGTGATTCTGGATATATAAGGGATGGTTGGGGGGGATATGTTTGATATAAGGCGCTATTTACTATTTACAAAGAAACAGAAGCTTGGGTGAATTTTTTATTTCTTTTTTAACTACAATAATTTCCTTTTATTTTAAGCAGGGGTCAAACTGACCCAAAGGATAAAAATTTTTATTTGAGGATAAAAGTAGAATTGAGGATAGGAAAAGGACGGTTCATCCCAATTTCAAAATTACGTTTTTTTCCCTCTCTGACCTGTTTTTCTGTTCTGGTGTAAAGTTTTCGAGGTAATGCCTTATTTCAGGGAGAATTTAGAAATTATAAGCGACTGAGCTGCAATATTAGTTTCACTGGCTGAGCTAGCTAGTCTCTCGTTACTTCTCGGGAACTTCTCCACGCAGGGATGTGAAAACACAAAAAAAATAAAAATACCCATACATGTTTGTTGAGTTGTTCAAATGCAGGTTTTGTCTCTGAATATCATTTAGTTCCATTATTATTCTTGAATCAAATTAATAAAAAGCACCACAGTTAAGGAAAAAAAAACCCATTGATATTAAGATAAATTTGAGCATTTAAAGGCAGTTAAATAAAACGTGTTATTATTTTGTAAATCAAATTTAGTTCCAAAATGAATGGTCTGTTCAATGCCATGTTGAATGCGCCTGTAGTTTAACATTACTTTTAATTCTGGAGATACTTAATTTGTGACAGGGAAGAAGAACTCCTCCTTCCTTAATGACATACACGTATCATAGTCGTCATTATGAATATGCTGTGCGTCTGCTATGATACTGCGATTTGGTGTTTCGAAACTAACGGAAGAAAAATGCATACATTTATGAACAAAAACCGTACAGGCATTATCTGTACACATTTGTACACTTTGTACACACGCTGCGAGGGAAATAAAACTTCAGATATGCACTATGCTGTAGGACTTTGCCTGAGAAATTATGGTGCACTATTTATTATACTGAACTGTTTATTGTGAAGGATCTGTTACTTTGTTTTGCATACAACTGTAGAAAATACAGTAAAATTCAACAATCACGTTGCACTTTTTTCCCCTTTTTTCTCATTTTTCTCATTTACTTAAAAATAGCATAATGTTAATATACAGATATTGACCAGGACATGACACAATAATAATAATCTGAGTGCACACTTCAATATGGGGCAGGAAACAGTCAACTATCAACAGTTATATGTATTTTTTTTTGTTTATCCATTTTCACATACCAAAAAAAAGAAAGAAAAAAAAGCTCTGGGGAGACAAACTCAGAACTTTTACCATCATCAAATGAGTGCATGGTGGAAACTTTTCTTCGGATTGCTGCCTCCCACACTTGGCGAACCAACATAGAACAGACTCTGAGAAAGAACAGAGCAGAGAGAAAGAAAAAGAAAACTAAGGGCGAACCACTGCCAGTCTTTATCTTCCATTCTTTTTTTTTTTTAGGACAAATAGTCTGTTCATCCTCTTCAATGCTGCGAGAAGCTTGAAGGTCACATTTCGCATCAGAACTTCAGCAATTGGAGAAAGATGACAGTCAGCAGGACGCATGTGGAGCAAGTGGGCAACACAGCTGCCCCGTTCACGTCGTGCATTGCACCAGGACCTGCAGCGAGAAAACAACAACCTTCATCACCGGGGTCGGCATGTCAGTTCACTCGCTTCAACACGATTAACTCGGTTTAAAATGATCACGTGGCCTATTTCAAGTCTTACATCTACGTTGGTTCTACAATAGCTGTGGAAACCGCAAAATGGTGCGAGTGAAAAGGCAGACCAGCGGATAACAGTGGGGGGCTTTCATAGCATGAAAAGAGGCAGCTGATAAAAGAAACAATTTCTATAATAATTCAGACGTAATTAACGCTTTCATTCACAGCAGTGGGATTTTTTCTCCTTACCATAAAGGATTATGCTGGCGTTTGTAATTCCCATGGCATTCATGGCGACGCAAGTGTAATTCCCATAGTCTTGCTCGGAGACGTTGAAGAATATGAGCATCGATTGTTTACCTTGATTCTCAATCTTAACTCCATTTAGTCCAGTGAAGAGCCTAGAAAAGAGAGGACAGCAGAATACTTCATACGCTACAGGTGCTTCAGGATTTATCCGGAGATGGCTGTTTTATTCCCAAACTATTCCGAGTGGTGGACTACGTGTGTGACCTTTAGGATTTGCAGAAGAACATGGAGCATTTCCTGTTGGTGTCTTGGTATTTAAATAAATATGAAAAATTGTCTTGCTGTAACTTGTGCATAATTGACACCGACTTGTAGTAAGTTACTCATGTTTTGTATATGTATATTCCGTGGCTGATTTTATGTTTTATCCTCTATAGTTGATGTTTAATTTGTGACCTGTCAAGGGACTGCAGATGCAAATTAGCTTTAAGCTAACATCTGGTATTATAATGCATCACATTTTTACAAATAAACATTAAACGACTAACCGACTTAATTCACTTTCTTATCCTGTGTTACTTTACGATGGCTTTGTTTAATGCGTGGAAGTTAATTATTTTAATAGCATCCTCCATCTCCGTTTTTGAGGACTGACAATCAATGCAGTTGTGTCCATTTTTAAGGATCAATGAGCAGGGAAGCATTAAACCTGCGTTTCAGCTTACCAGATCTGAAACGGCACATGAACATTGTCCCAGTCTTCAGCTCTCTACAACAATGTCCAATAAAGCTCTGAATCTCACACAAATCATAAAACATTTAGAGTGTGAAAATAATAAGTGCCTTAGGTATCCAGGCGTGAAGAGAACTCCATACATCAAAAATGCAATCGTATTTTTGAACAAGAACACGTTATTCCTATCAGCATTGACGATACAGTGGCGCTCATTTCGAGTAAAGTAAGTCCACACCTTACGGCTAAGCCCGTTAATACTTAATTCAGCAGAGAAACGTACCTGCGGTCTTCTTTGTACCACTCAAAATTTGCCCTGGGAACAGCAGAGGCTTCGCATTGCAGGATTCCTTTTTGTCCAACTGGGGTGCCAGTACTCCTCACTTTAGAAATGAAAGGAGGATCTATAAAACAAACGAAATTAGTATGACAGAGAATGACGCATACATGGCATGACGTGTTGGCGTGTGTAACGCTCCCTTTTTTTTTTTAACCAGGTAAAAAAAGCAGGTAAATAATTCGAGAAAATGTATTTTACATAAATAACTTTGGTAACAGTTGCTTATTTCTACCCAGTAGGTTATATTGGAATATAATAAAACAACGGTAACACGAAAGGGCAAAATAAACAACCATAAACACAATTAACACAAGGATTGTTTTAAGGATGCATTCAAGAAAGAGCCTCAGTTAAATGAACTTTCCCCATTATCTCTATGTCCCTCCATGACTTTGTGAAAATGAGTGCGATTTCGACCCTTACAGTTGACGGTGACTTGCACCGTCCTGACATCAGGGTTGGAGATGTCGTTGGAAGCAATGCATTCATACGATCCTGAATGCTCTTTGGTGATGGCCGCCAGTTCCACGTGTTCGCCCTCCGTCACAAATCTATGGGTGCCTGTGGACAAACGAAGGGACAAATGTATGGGTTGCCATGTCGTTCTCATTGGATGATAATGGCGCTGCATATTGCAAACCGCCATCCACATTACTGTGGATAAAGGGGGGGGGGGGGGGGGATACATCATCATCAACACCCACATCAGTGGTGGCCATAATTCCAGCAGTTTCAGTAAGAAAGAATGAGGATGGAAGGAACGGACTGGAAGCCATTAGTGATGTCATTTTTTACACCTTCAACCCAGATTGTCCACCAAGTTTGTATCCAGGCAGGTATCCGGATCGTTCTCATAATTTTATGGGTTGTAAATTAGACCAAGACACATCTTCAGACCTTATCCGCAATCCGGATCCGATCCGAATGAAATTTGGTGGTGAGATAGAGATCCCCAACCTACATGACTGTCAAATTCCATAAACATTGGTCAATAATTTACCGAGATATTGAGGAGCAAATTCTGAAGCTCCATTGACTGCAATGTGAACCAAAAATTAAAACTAATCCAGAATCCAGAATATCTTCCTGATCATCAACACAATTTAGTCATCTGTTCCTGGACACATTCCCAACATTTCCTGAATGTTTCATCAAGATCGGTCCAGAATATTTTGAGTTATCTTGCTAACAGACTGACATTATTACCTCCTCGGCGGCGGTAATAATGAGTCAGAAACTAATCTCAATAAAACCACACCAGATAAGCTTTTTGGTTAGAGGAGGCGAAGATGTCTCACAAGAACACTAGGATTCACACAGCAAACATGAAGCAGAGAAATCTTAATGCAATAAATCAAGAGGGCAGCTGTTTGTAAAGGACTGAACTAAATTCAAACCTAATTGTTCTGCTCTCTTGTTTTACGCTGTATGAGGGACTTTACATTATTTAGTCACTGAACAAAAGAATGTAACAAACTTCATCCCGAAAAAAAAAGCACAAATGTTCAATCGAGTTATTCAGCGAGAGACACATTATTTAGTCAGGGAGATATAACAACCGCCCACAACTTCGAATATCATTAAGATCGTACTCACATCCTGAACGTACAGCACGAATATGAATAAGGCACTGTAAATGCTGCATCGTTACTGCTGAAGCTTTTCCGAGAGTTATTTTCTTTGTCGGGAGAAAGATGAAGCTTTGAGAAGCTGTGGCTAGTTGGAAAACGATTCCTCCATCTATATTCAATTAATCACTCGGCGCCTTTGTCGGCATCAATATGGGACAGCAGCCCCCCTCCATCAGACAGATCAATCTGAAGTGTCATTTCTGCATACGTAATTGTCCAGCTGCTCCTGAACAGAAGACAGAATGTATACATTCACCACACATTACAAGGATTTACTCCAATGGTTCTGATTTCGTCTTTGAGATACAGCGATTATGAAATTTGAAAACCTTTTTTCCACAAATGAGATGTTTGTGGCAAATAACGGTTTATAGTGGAACCAGCGGACCTCGAAAGCCTCGGTAGTTGAACAACTCCGATTTCAACAACAACAAAAACAAAAACCGGAGTTGCCACACTCCAGCTGTCCCGTTTGGAACAACGTGTCCCTCAGGACTGGATTCCTGCTGACATTGGCCACTGGGCTTGTCTGTCTTCCTTCACCTTGATGTCACATTCCCACAGTGCCTCCGCCTGAGGCGTCAGTCTTCCCTGCTGAAGGCCTGCATTCGTCTCTCTCTCTCTTTTCTGGATGACCTTCTTGGACCACCTTCATTCTGCTTTCACATCTTACCGTTAAAGTGGGTCGAACGCCACAACGTGGAGGCCAGTGTCACCTCAACCTCAACCTCCGACAGCTTGCAGAGGGTTGGATGCATTGGCGCAGCCTCCCGCCTACTTCCTGCACCGTTTTATTACCTCCGCCAAGGAGGTTATGTTTTCGCTGGCGTTTATCTGTCTGTCTCTTAGCAACATGGCTCAAAAACCTCGAGATGGATCTTGATCTTGGGAATGTTACCAGGAACAGATGATTACATTTTGGTGATGATCCAGAAGAGAGCCTGGATTCTGAGTCACTTTGATATTTTCATTAACATTGCAGTCGATGGAGCTTTGAAATTTGTTCCTCAATATCTCAGTTGATTTGACACAATCGTGCAAGGTGGGTTAGGGTTCTCAAGCAGGTTGGGGATATCTAGCTTAACTCCGAATTTCCTCCGGATCCGATCCGGATGGAAGATATTATCGTGATTTTTTATTTGTATTTTTAAATGGGGGTAAAACTGTGCATCGAATATAGTTAAACTAAAATTATATCAATTGTTAAAGGTTTGTTTTCATAGATAAACTAAATGTAGGACAATATAGGAGGACTGAGGTGCTTGGCGTAGGTCTGCGCTCTCAGAGTGCTTTTCTAGATTGTTTTTCCCTTTTCTAGAATGGCAGCATTTGGAGCATATTTAACACAAAATCTCATGTGATCAGCTTAAGAATTGAAACCTGACGTGTAAGAGAGAACAGGTTTTCAGAGATCCCAGTCCACCTATAAATCATATACTTCTAAATCAACGAGATTCGGGCGCAGCAGGTTCTTTGGCCAATAACAAAAGCGGTGCAAGTAAATAGACCTTGAAGAAAAACTCAAAATTAACTTGAATGGAAATCTTCATCTCCAGCGAGACAAACACCTTTTCTTGTCCCCTTGCAGAGCGTTGATGTGGAGTGGCAGCATGTGCTGAG
>NW_027180944.1:0-25000 GCF_040956055.1 Brachionichthys hirsutus | reverse complement strand
TACTTGTTATATATAAGCTGCATTGATATGATATATTACTCTCCATGTTTAGGTACTGTCCTCAACAAGAAGAGCAACAAAAGAGCTTAACCATTTCAGACTAAATGAAGAATGCAGTGCAGGAAAGTGGAAAATAAATATTCCAACATAAAACCTTCTCTAGATAGACACCCACTCTCAAATTCTGAGCACAACCCACAGACACTCAATGCCCCCCCCCCACCCCCACCCCCTGAAAGCAGCCATTCTCTTTAGGTCTCATTCATTTAGCAGATCATACCACCCCATGAGCCAGCCAGGCACATCGCTGAAAGGCCAAGGAAGCAATCCTCACTGCACAAATGAGCAAAAGACCGAGTTGTGACCTATAGTCTCGCCTTACCTAATCATCAGGAGTGCCTTCCTCAGCACCCCCCCCCCCCCTATCTGCATGCGGCTGAGAATGAAAAGCCCCCAGTCTGCCTTCAGGGGCCTGAAAGGAACAGGAATTAATTGAGGTTCAGTCTTGTCAGCTCTTATGCCATAGGTGGCTGCGAGTCTATCAGCCCTCAGGAAAACAACTTAATAACCGCCTCATTAAGACCAGAGTCCATTACTGATAAGGGCCCCCCTGGGATCTGCTAATTAAAAGCAAAGGGGGTGTCAGAGTGGGAAATTGGACACAGTCAGTGAAACTTGTAAGTTTTCCTGCTGAAACAAAAGCCTCTGCTAATCCACCTGCTTCCAGTCCAAGTGCTGCCTCCTGCCCCCCCCCCCCCCCCCCATGCGCCTTACCGAGATGCTTCAGGTGTTTCTGACCACAGTTTCTCACTTACAATGGCTTTGCACAATGATCTTTTCAAATTAATTCACCCTGTGTGTGTGTGTGTGTGGAACCTCACCAGCAGTTGCCCACTTGATGGCAGAAGAGATCTACTATAAAAAAAAAAGACTCCAGTGAAATCGCAGGAAATAGGTTGTACGTGTCACGAGTATCACACGGATTCTGTACACAGATTGCTGCTCTGCTTTCACTAAGTTGACTAACTATGGCATCGGGAAGACGGTGAGATCTTCCCATCAACATCTAGAAGCGATGCATCGCTGCCTCAGCCGGATTCCGTCGTTTCAGCGAGCCGCTCGCTCCAGTATGTGCAGCGGAGTTATTTTAGGTGTTGTCGAGGTAACATCCTTTGAAAAAAAAAAACTCTAATAGCTAGTGCATTTAAGGACTAAGACCATAAGTCTGCTGCCACATGATTGCACCAACAGCATTCGGTCAGGGTAAGAGTGCTCCGTCACCATCGGAAGCTCCAAATCTTTTGTGTTGTGCCTTAAAAGCATTTTTCACAGAGCACTGCCCAATTTAGGCCACTGTGAAAAGGCAGAAGGCAATTATCAGGCTTATAGGAACCGAGTCGCCCATCAAAAGATCCATATCGTCTCCCGCTGCCGTGCTGTCGTGGCACTTCAGAGTTATTCTTTGCTGTTTCAAACACGTAAAGCGAGCCTACCTCAGTGGATTTTAATGTTGGGGATACAATGCTATCAAAATTACTTTCATCCTTCAAAGGAGGACGAATAAGTGACTCAGATAATATTGTTCTCGGCGGCCCACGTGCGCATGACACGCCGTCCTGGAAACAAACATGCATGTCTGATGGGATGGATCGAGCGAGCAGAAAATACATTTCCTGCTTTGTGCACTCCAGTTGTCTCTGGTTTCATCCTAATCCATTTGATTACAGCTGCTGGGGGTTGTCATTGATAGTAGGGCAACGGCTGCACACACACACACACACACACACACACACACAAACCATTCCTCCTCTGCCACAAATGTATTTAATGACAACTTCCCGTGGCTGCAATCGACGTGCAAGACGGAAAGGTACATTATGAGGAAGGGAAGACCGAGATAGATGGGATATTCCCGTCTCCCTAAATAGTATCCAGAGTAAATGTGGCAGATTAGCGAGCTGCTACAAAGGCTACAGGATTTTTTTTTAACTTACACTAAGATGAAATACTGTAGTTTGATTTACCCAGGCTCAATTTAAAAACCAGCATGGATACTGGAATGGAACCAGTTTGTGGTGGATATGCCGCCCACTGTGTGGATTATTCGCCGTAAAGGACTTTATCATATTTCCCAATTAGAGCAACGTTTGTTTTGTTAAAGAATGGGATTTCTGTAAAGAAAATTATTTCATTAAATCGTTTGTAAACGCTTATCCTCTTTATGGTCATGGTGGGGGGGAGGGGTATGGAGGCTAGCCCAGTTATCATTGGGTGGGAGGCAGAGAACTCTCTGGGCAACCTGTTGCCAATTCGCAGATGTTGCATATGGATGGATGGATGGATGGTTGGATGGTTGGTTGGTTGGGTGAAGCTGCGGATCCCAGAGAGAATGTTGAATATAAATGCGTAGGAGGTATAAGCGGTACAATTTCTCTTTTTAATATACTTTAAAATCAACCCCCCAGCACCTTACAAGGGTTCCAGCTGCTTGCTCAGAGTCCCCTCAGCTTCAGAACTGAGCTGTCGACTCCCCAAATCTGCATCAAAGGATCACATCCTGTCGAAGCACTTACAAAGCTGCGGCGGTAATATTTTCCTTGCATATATAGATGCGCCGCGTGTGCGTGCGTGTGTGTGTGTGTGTGTGTGACACACACACCATGACATTGTTTACGAGTGTCAAAAAGCCTTGCTTGCTTTCATGATAATGAATGTCAGTCTGCAGGGCATAGATATTGTTTTCACTTGTCCCAGATTTTATGACTTCTATTTTTACATCCGTTATGATGTCGCATCTTTTTCTCCTTTTTTTTTTTTAAGACAAGTTATTGTTTTCACTTCTGTGTCCTCGGCTCTGTTGCTGTGCAAAAAGCCATTTCTTTAGTGTGACGGGAAGCTCGATTAAGGGACAAGTCGGGAATGAGTCAAAAGTCCCAAAAATCAGTCATCAGCGTAAAAGGGAAACCCAAGCGATCAGAATAACAGTCAGGTGCTTCCACCTTTCAAAGTTCAAGCGCCTTTTTAGAAACGGCCATTATTTGGCGGTGCAGCACTCGATTGCTCTCGAGCTCACTCTTGCTCGCCGCTTTTGCGACCTTGTGCGCCTCATTCAGGGGCAGAAGGTGCCCTGAAGTTCCTTTGTCCCAGGAGACCACTCTCTGCGTCTCAAGTGAAAGTAAGCACATTGCGAATGGAGCAATAAATAAATAAATACCCTTCAGCTATAATTTCAGGTGAAGAGATATATTTTTTTTATCATTCTGCCTCGTTCAAAGCTTGGCTACGATGGCTGGGCTTCTCCTCTGCCCATTCTCTGAGCACCGAGGAGCCCAGGTGTTGGCTCAGTAGCAAAGGGATACTTGCTTTACGGTTTTTTCTGCACGCCGCGGCGTTGCGGCCCGTAGCCCCCGCTGGGGCAGGCAGATCCGTGGGTCTTCCACAGATGGCCTTCCAGCTCCTGCCAACTGTGGCGGCTCCTCATCACAGATGTGCATGCAGCCAGCTCATTGGCTGGATCTAGCCCTTTGCGTTGACCCGATTCCGGAGCGCAGCTAGCCGTGGATGAAGGATTGAAATCCTCCTGCTGTCGTTGCACCTGTGAAGAGAATGTGTGTTGGATAGAGTACTCAAAGAGCGTACAGGTGCAGCACAATGCAAGTCTGTAATGGTCCATGCATTTAACACAGTATCGAGTAAGTTACGGCCCTTGATACTCTGGACTGTGTGTAATTAATCAATGTGTAATTGGTAGCTATTGACCAATATTTGTTTATATTTAATATGAAATCTCAGCAAATCAAATAAATATAGATTTTCTGTCACATCAAATAATTTGTAGACGAATGAGCAGGAAATGTTCTATATTTGTTTATATTGTATATTTATGCAACCCAACGTTCTCCACTTCGCCCTGTCCTTTGCATCGTCTTCCCCAACACCAGCCTCTCTCATGCCCCCCCCCCCCCCACTGCGTCCATGTATCTTCTCCTGGGCCGGCCTCTAGCCCTGTTCCCTGGCAGTTCAAAACTTTACCCGGTGGAGGTGCCGTAAAACACACTTTGGGTCGGTTCCAGCTGATTTTAACCCCTGCTCATCGCGCCTACCCCCCACCCCCCGCCATCAGCAGCAATTCCCCGCACCGCCCTTAATGCCTTCCAACTCATATGCCGGAGGCGGAGGCAATTACTTTCAGCTACGGAGAGAAATGTCATCCAGCATGTGCCAAATCCTCCCCGTTCTGTAACCTTCCCTCTTGCTTTAATTTCCGCGATTCCCTTTATCAATTAAATCTGCTCTCAAGCTTGTCTTTTGCAATTTCATTATACTCACTTAGACAGGATGGACAGGAAAGCTTTGTGGCCCGTGGGGGGGGGGGCTAAAGTCAAACATCATGCATCTCAGCCTCGGCGTGCTGGTAAAAAGTTCAGACTGGCTGCGACTCGTTCTCTTAAACACTCTGCTGGTAGTTTAAGCCTATATATATTTATGTATATGTGCACAATGCCCATCATAAATATAGCAGCTATGACATCTGCTCTGTTGTATTGGGCGGCATTACTGCTGAAGAGAGAATATACTATAATAAACCACAATTAATGCACCAGTTAGGAATGAGAAGGACCAGCGAGAGAGACTAAAGCGTTAAAGCTGAATACAATTTCACTCGAGTGCAGCAATGCTTTCATAAATGCTCTCTTAGCTGTACTCGAGAAACTTGGTGAAGGTGACAACTTCTATCACAAGGGATGCATCCACAATATGTTCTACAGAATCCACAGCTAAGCAAACAAGTTTTTCCTGCAAAATAACTGATTTGATCCAGACCAAGAGAACCAGGTTTTAATGCCGTAACAATTTAGCGCCGCACTATTCGTCCCCACTTTTGTCTTGGCATTTTAATTGTGAAATAAAAAGATTCTGCACCTTTGTGCGCCCGTCTCCTACGATCCAAGTGAGGTCCATCAGCTCTAAGAATGATGCTCATTTAATAGCATCAACATCTGGCTCAGCCACAGCTGTGTGACTCCTGTACTGCAGAGCAGCCCAGCAGAACCTCTCGGTATCCACACGGGTACTCAGGAAATATGGCTGACTCTGCAAGTTTCTGCAACATTACCTTTATTCTGTTTTTGTGTCTTTCCATCCATGTCAGACCTGAGGGTGATATATTATAACAGCATTAAAGTTGTCTTTTTATTCTGGATATGAAATGGCAGTTAATAACATTTTACTTGCTCTCTATGCACGTCAGTAGTTAATTTACAAGGAAATAGCGCAAAAATAACATTTCTACTATTGTAAAAGTAATTTAAACCTGTTTTTCTTTTTACTTCATTGTGCATGGAGTCCTGCTGGCGTACTCTACATCACAGTGGGGCTGATTAGATCGCTGGATTTTAAAATCCTGGTTATCAAACAAGTATTTCATGTAAATCTACATACGATTTTAAGATTTTTACATCAGTACCAAACAGATGGGGGGATATTAAGACATTGTAATTCAGTTTCAGAATAAATTGAAGCATCTTTTTTTCTACACATCTGATTTTCCAGCTTTACTGTTTTCAGAGACATATTTCTGTTTAGGGAGGTTTTGTCTCGTCCTGTTGCAACGTGCAGCTTTGTACATTCCCTCCATCCTCCTTACTGAATCTCAGATATCGATCTCGCTGATCCATACTTCCAGGGATTTTTGATTCTTGAAAATGCAGCGAAGACACAGATCGAGGAGGCCGGAGGCTTGCGAGAGAGGCCGTGCGTGGAAATGCATGCGTGCCCTTTGCAGGCAAGGTCTTATTCACCATTCTTGGTTTCTGACACACGTTGGTATTTTAAAAAGCATCTATCCATCCATCTATTTTCATTGTAGACGCGATGACCTCAATCATCTCACCTACAGCCGCCTTTCCGCCTTGCGGGTCACAGGAGAGGCGGGGCACACCCCGGATGCGTCACCAGCCTGGCCCGCGGGGGCCACACAGAGGCCGACAAACACTCACACCTACGGAGAAACAGAGGCTGAACTGACAAACGATCCTTACCCCACTCCTACCCACCGTCGTCGCTGCCACCCACTCGAGAACATACACAATGTTTCATGTGCGCAGAACAAATAATGCACCATGTATTTAATTGATCCCTGTGGGGTTAAAATTCACAGATGGGAGAGCCTCAGCTATACAATGGTATGAACCTCGATCTTGAGATTTCTAAGCAACTCAATTTCTATGCAAACACATTTTAACGCGTGGCTCCAGGCGACATTAGTTGGTTTTGCATTAGTGAAATGCTTGTGCATTGCGGCGACCTTCAAAAGAGGATGGATGTTAGCTATTAAATGAGTTAAAAGTGTATGCCAGTCATAAACAGTATGCCTGTCGTGGTGGAGGTATTTGTGTGGCCATACATTAAAGTGAGGCTTAAATATTAATATATTAGCGAGCCCTAAACGGTTAAACAGCACTGCGTTATTAAACACAAGCACGGGGGGAACGTACAAAGTAGAAAGGAATTGAACCCGGAACCTTCCCGCTGTGAGGCAACAGTGCTATCCACTGCGCCACCGTGCCACCGCGCCGCCCCTTCTGAAATAATATAGTTCATAATTCGGTCAACTTAAAACGCATTATACTGCAATCAGAACGCATTTTTAAAAAATAGTTTGTACCAGGAAATCATTTTACGAAAAAAGCTCATTCCTTCGTTTTAATGCGGTTAAAAATTAAAATGCAAATTTAATACACCACATCCCTAAAATGTGTCTCACATGTTGACCAGCTGCTTGCGTCTTTCTGTATTTGTGGATCTATGCTCTGCATTGGACTCGACTGCGCAGCTTATCCGTGGATGCTTTTTATATCTTTAACGTTCTTTAACGCAGCAGCAGAATACCGATGCAAAAACTGCAACACAAGGAAAGCCGCTTTCTTGCTTCCCTTCATGGGCTTTCTCTGCGTGGAACCATGAAATTCAAGCCATTTAAATCTGACTTCCTTTCCAACCGGTGTGCGTGTGTGTGTGTGTGTGTGTGTGTGTGTGCGGGCCCGAGTGGGAACACAAGAAAACCTCTTCGCATCAGTTTGCTTGTTAGGAGCAGTGTCACCACAGTTCCTCGCTGAATTTGACCACAATCACAATTCACGTAAAGCTCCACAGTTAGCTGCAAGAGGCAGTCGTGTGGCGAGAGGCGGCGTCGGGAAAACGAGTGATAATTAAACACAAATCGACTGTCACATAAACATGCAATAAGTCATTTTAATGTCCACAGGCAGCAATTTTCCTGTTACCCCCGAGCTCTCCGTTTGTTTTAATTAATCTTCTGCCCTCAGCCTGAGAAATCCATCCAGAATGAGGCGACTACCATCTGTGGATATTTGGCTAATAGAAGCAACGCCATCAAACTCATACGTTCTGCCTTATTATGCTTGCGATGGGAGACTGTAATTATTGCAGACAAGCCTCTGGTGGACTTCCTGCTTCTGTTCAGCTTCATTACTATTATATTTTTGGCCGCTCCATCTCTTCGTTCAGCGTTTAATTTCTAGAGGAGAGTTGGGATTTGTAAGTTCAATTACTGAGCCTCTTATAGTTTTTTTTAAGCTAAACTTCTCTGCTGTGACTTGAAACATGTTCAGCCATAATGTAGAATGCTGAAGTAAATAATGGACTTCTGTGAGTTCATTTAAGGGGCTATACTGCAAGGATTACATGCAGGAGATGCACGATACATGCCCACAGTGTCATCATTAAAAGGCCAGGTCCAAATTCTAGGCAATGTGTCTCTATGGCGTCCAGCAGTACTGTCCAGATCACCGCAGTGTGGATGGAAGATGGATGAGAGTGCAGTGGCGCCGACTGTCATTCCCGCTGACCAAGAGGAGTGAGGCGCCCCGTGCAGGTCTGGGGTGCCCACAGCTTTTGTATGTCTGTCTCATTTCACAATTCATCAGCCAAGCATGACTGTCAGGCGAGCCTTCAGCGCCACCGATCCATCAGAACCTGCCAGCCAGTCATCACAACTGAGAGATGGGGCCCCGGCATTCCAATTCCATTAGCCCCACTAGCCCCAGATATACCACCGAGGACCCCGGCCAGCCAGCCAGCACCTTGTTTAGGACTCAAAGTGCTAATAAAACTATATCAGCAAATCAGGAACACCTCCTGCCCCCCCCCCCCCCACCCCGCCCCAAGCACTGCCACTTCCTTCATCTTCCCATCAGATGCTGCTGTATTTAAGCTATTTTGACTTTTTCTATTTTTTAACCCCCAAATGAAATATATCCGCTTCTTCCAACTTATTGAACGAAGGAAAGAAAAAGAAAAACATGTTAATTTAGGTTTGCTGTCAACACCGTAATAAACTGGAAAACACCAGCAATGAACAAAATACGCTTTGAAAAATCTGTAAAAAAAATATATATATACAGCAGATTTCTGTAATAACAGGCAGATTTGACTCTCACAACATCCTGTTATTGGGTCCAACAATGATGACATTTGAGCATGATCGTCATGGTAGTTAGCCCTTTTTATGACCATTTTATTTGACCCTGTAGAGCCACCATAGTTTTTCCTCACATTTAGCCTTTTACTATTTAACCCCTTTGAAAAAGTATTTTATAGACTCTCATACATCAACTAAAGAAGTAAAACATATATATTATATAACAATGGCACAGTATCGGAGCTGAACAATGTGTAATCTTAAAACATGTAATTTCATTGTTTCCGCCACTGGATAATCCGTAACGACCCTTTGCCTTTGCCACTGACATGGATTATAATCTTACTGAGGCGACTTGGGGTATAATGATGATTCCGAATTTATAAAAACACGCTCAGATCAGCCGGACGCAAGTTCTGGCTGCAGGTGGACTATAAACAGTGGGTGGTGCCAATAAGATTTAATGGAAGCAACAGTGGAGGCCACTAGATAGACGTAGACTAGTAGAATAATTAACCCTTTACCTCCGGATGGTGAGGGCGCACCTGGGGCCTCATTACGGCCGTAGCACCAGCGCCGCCAGCTAGTCAAAGTCGGTCTCTTTGACAGGATTGTGACAGGATTACGTCCCGTCACACTGCCTTCTCTTTCTTGAGGCAAACTCCAGGGCCCGAGGATTTTCTGTTTTTACAAGGTAGAGAAGATGAGCAATTCTGTCTCCTCTCTAGCATTGGAATCATTGCCCCTCTCCTTAATCCTTCAGGCAGTCAATTTGCAGCCAGTGAAGTGTGAGGCTCTTTAATGACGGGTTATTGACCCATCTGGTGTTTGGCAATGAGGACAAAAGCAAACTGAAAGGATAGTTCCTGTTTTCCATGTGATATTCAGATGGCAGGATGCAGCTGAGGGTAAATGACGGCGCCGAGGGCGTGTCTGATTCTGATCAAGGCCATACAAATATCAGTAAATGTAGGAAATGCTTGCAAGTTCTGTACGGCAAAAGTTCTGAGTAAAGTGATAACGTGACTCCTTTGCTGACTTCACCGTGAGGCACATTGGTTTACGAGCCTGAGATTTATCTCCATTATAGTTTTCTCATTCACTTAAAAGATTGAAGTGTGTGTCTCTGTGAAAAATAAAATGGCTCTTGACACACAGGCAAGGACAACGGCGACGGCGCGCTAAAAAATGTTGCCTGTAAACTCGGTGGGGGGGGGGGTGCCATCTAATTTAGGAGAGCTCACATGATCCTGCCTTTCTAGAATGCGTGGTTTTGCCTCTCTCTGTTTCTCTTCCTTCCTCTGGGTTTGCTTCCCATGAGGTTCTCCTGGTTATCTACCCTGACATGAGGGGGGGGAGGGGGGGGTGCTTGACAGGGAGTTCTCTCCATGATTCCTGGCAGCTCCTTCCATTCTCCGCTGTCACTGTAGGGGAATATAACGCCGTCATAAAAGAATGCTGTCATGTCACTGTCACAAACACTGTATGCAACCGAGACCGATGCCAGATGCAAAAGAAAGTGTGTGTGTGTGTGTGTGCATGCGTGTGTTTCCTGTCAAGGTTTGTATTCCACGGCAGATACTTGACTGAACTCCTTGCATAACTATACCTATATGAAAATCGGGAAAATTCTTAGAAATAAAAGTGTTCTTTCTAAAACAATGTTTCCTCTTGTTTAAAATCTAAGGAGAAAATATTTGACATAAGTGTTTGTATGTGATTATCAAATGTCAAATACCAAAAAAACTTGTATTTGAATATCAAAACCTGAAGTCACTGTCAGTAAATCTTAGTTTTCTACAATCAAATACATTGTTTTACTGCTAATCGGTATCTTCTCGCTATAAATAAATCACAAAGAATACAGGAAATGAAAGCAAGCTCAGTGCACCCTAAGTGGCCCACAGTGAGCTGGTGGACCTTGAGGATTCATGAATAAAATATAGCATGCGCGGCGATCACAGGCGGGGTAGAGTCCGCCGCTCCCTTTCGCCATATGGCCTCTCCTTTTATAATCGAGTATTTGTTTGAAATCAAAATTCTAAGCACAAGAAGGTACGGCGTATTGATGAATTCCTCGGTGGCTGTTGCCTGTGCAGACATGAGGCATTTCAGGTTTACCGAGTGAGATTGTAATGAGGAGCTGTTATGTAAATGTTGAACAAAGGCACCCCGCCTCTGGGCTCTCTGTTTTACAGAATGGTTAAACAGTGATTGTGGATTATTGGAACAAAACCACCCGCTGCTGGCAAAACCGGCAAAGAGCATATGTCATGGAATATTAGATTCATTTAGCGGTTTTGGAATGCAGAATGGAGTGAGACCTCATGTTCGACATTCGACACGTGCAGAGCTCACACTGGAACCTCCGGAAGTTATACCTCCACTTCAAGAACTTTATCTTCAGTTTGTTTTTACACATAATTCAGGAAACATAATTAATTAATTTCAAATGTAAGCGTCTTCTTTTTTTTTCTGCTTTTAATGATAAGCTAATAAATCTGCTGTCACTCATGCACCTTTAGATGCATTGAACCTCATAGAGATCTTCGAACTGCTGCTTTGCATTTCGAACCAACCGACTCCTGCAGATTGTGCCATAATGTTGAACAGGGGGAACAGAGAACAGAGGCGTAACCAAGGCACTAGCTGTGTGCTTGTGAGATGTATTTTACAGCTGTCAACTTCTATAACATGCTAAAGATGTATTTTAGACACAAACACACACACTGGATAGAATTCAAAGAAATGTCACCCATGATTTGTAGGATCAAAGGTCTCAATTTCATAATTGGTTGCTTTTTATTATTTATTTTTAACCACATTAGAAATTCATACTTTCACATCAAATATGATCATGGTTTTAGTTTTTTTTTAGTTTGAGTACCTTAAAAATGTACTTGCTTCATTCATGTAAAATAGAAGCAGACTTGAATTTGCACTGGAATCACAGACACATTGGAGAAAAAAAAACATGTTTGTGTTTACAACATTATCTGTAGGTACTAGCTGTCTAAATATGGGTGCATCAACCCAATGTACTCTTCTACATCACTGTCCTACAGACATCCAGATGTGGGAGATCTGAAGATTCTCACCTTTGATAATCTTTTAGCATAATTTCTTGGAAATTTTAAAATTTTTAAACTAGAACTAACCACAAAGATGAAATTATTCCTATTTGGTTAAAAGTTTGCATCTACTCACATCATTTTTAGCTTTTCACTGACTTTATATGTCTGTTGACATCCACAGCTGCATTATCAGTGTATATGGATCCGCCCCCCGGCAGAGGCGGCATCTATGTCCTTGGACACACATTTTATAGGTATTTGATCTCTTTGAAAGAAGTCTGCAACATGATTCACTTCGCCGCTGAACTAAAATCATTATTGGAAATGTCAAGCAAAAGGAATGCAGCCCTGTAAAAGATGAACGCCTCAAAGGGATATAAAGGGAAACTGATGGCACCCTCCGAGGTCGGGGTCACGCCATCATGACCCCTGAGAGTTTAAAAACTGCACAGAAAATGGTCGATATATTTTCCACACAATACCACCTCCATGGTCCGCTAATAATTTATTCATTTCAAAATAGCGTCTTAATGAACTGAGCTCCGAACACGATGGGTGAGGATTACGAGGTTGTGGATCATGCCAGCAGTGAGGAACTCCAGATAGCTAATGAAGAGCAGCGAACTACGAGGTTGTGCCTCACCTTGTTCAGGATTCTGTCAGGGATCGTGGCAGCTCGCTGATATATAAAAAGTTGTCATCAAAAATCACAACTTTGGAGCGTCGGACGTCACCTTGGGCCGACTTTGTTTCTTGGATCGATTGCCGAGAGAGCGATCGCACTACTTCCTATTTTTAATTGAACGCAACTATAACCTCAGTCGAAATGCAAGAAATGCCAGGAGCCAGGAATTCAAGGAGAACAGGATTAATTGGGTCAAGGTCATGAAAAGAAAAAAAGTGCATATATTTGGTCTATTGAACCAGACTGAGTAAAACCAAGGATAATGAAATGTGGATCTAAGCATTGGAATGCCTTTCTGTCTGAAAATGAAATGCCCAGTGTCGGCGCTCAGCTGCAGCGCCCTGACATCGACGTGGCTGATGCGTTACTGCTGCTGGGAACGGTGAAGAGAGCTTGTTATCTCGGTAACGTGCGTGACCTCTCCCAGGAAATCCACGCTGTAATGACTGCTGACGATGAGTGTGTTTGCGGGATTGAAATCCATCCACGATTGTACGCCAAATTACGGAGAGACTAAATCCCTTTCCCCTCTTTCCTCTGCCTCATTGAAGGCATGATGGCTTGAGCTTATTGGTTTCGGAAGAAATGCAAGTCCTTGGTAATGAGTAATTTGCTGAGTTGGTAGCCTTAAATTCCATTTTGGGATCGGATATCTGGGGGGGGGGGGGGGGGGGGGGGGTGATAGCTGTAGGTCCCTAACATATGTCTTTTACCTCAGTGTATTTTAATAGCATGCTGTGCCTGTTCACGTGGCAGAGATACGGTGTCATTGTTCCTCGTCAAGCAGATAATCTCAGCAGCCATGTTGATATCGTCATGGTTACAGCCAATATACAATATAATGGCTCATTTCACTCTCATCATTCGCCATCACTGAGATTACGTGGCTAGTCCACTCACAGGCATTTATATTCGTTTGGCCAGTGATAATAAATCCTGTAATATTCTGTTGTATACTGGAGTACAATTTGAAGAATTGAATATACTTTTGATTTGTCTTATTCATGGTAGTTTGTTCTAATAACCGACATGATTTAGCGTTCATGCATTCCGACGTGCTCCTTTTTGCGTTTCTGTTTTGATAGAAGCAGCTCTTTCATGCTCAGAGATATATCTGCTCCATCTGCTGTGAGGACATTCTGTCAGAGAATGGCAGTGCACCTGCCTCTGCCTCCATATCAAGGACAGGAAGCTAGAAGACACTCATTTCCTCGCTGTCTGGCCACATCTATCTTTGTTGAGTGGAAGGGTGAGGATGATGAGGATGCTTCAGAAATACTCCATTTTAAGATTATAACCCAGACAAATGTACTCATGTGGTGATAAAGTTCAAAAGGTATGTTACAGTTAAAGAAAAAAAAACAAGTTAGATATGTTACATTAATATGGGTAAGAATAGTGTTTCATTTATGTTTTTAAAATGCTTCTTGTCCCAGTTGCCTTTTAGAAAAGATGACCAAGCCGGTAGCGCAGCGTCGAGAACGCAGGTGCCATGCAATGGGAAACCAAGCGGAAGCCTTGGGGACAGCCGAGACTTCCTCTTATCTGACGCACTCAGACCTAATTAATCTCCTGCTTAACGAGCCACTTGATCATCCTGACAACATTTGCTGCCAGATCCATTGCAGTGGTACCAACTGAACGGAAAGCTAACAGTCCTCATTTCTGGAGCAATTTGAAGGCACACATCAACAAGGAGGCACCAGAACAAGACGGGCGCCGCTTACTCTGTTGACCCGTTCGCCTTTGGACTGCAGCATGAACATTAGAGCTTGTTTCTGCTGGCAGCGAAGATGGAGGCTGTTCTGTAGCTGCGCACGACGTCGCAGGCCATTTCATTTACGAACATCAGGAATCTGCATTTGTCTCGTTTCACAATCAGGCCTAATCAAGTCTGCATTTTCTGCTGTTTTTTCCAGCCAAAATATATTTTGTAATTCATTATTAATAAATTATCATTATTGTTTCGTGTTTAATTTAGCCATTTACCTTTTTGATTTGGTACTTTAAAAGTATTTTACTATTCATAACAAAGAAATAAAAGCATTACCGTTTCTATTTCTCTTTAAACCTGGCCGAATTCATTCCATTGATTGTAACCGTAATTTTCCCATCCACATATATATTTGATAGAAATCCCAAGGGAACATTTCACTGTCAAACCTTCACACCAAGGTCTTTTATAGGAGACTGCACTTGGATTTGATTAACCAAGACCAATGCCCCTCTGCTGCTCTTTTAGCTCTTTCTCTTTGACACTTGAAAGGAGACATTTCTTTGCCGAAATTGCCACAATTTGCACTTAATCATTAAGTATACGAATGGGTACGAAGTCTCTTTCTCAAGCGTTTGATCCTTTTTGAATTAGTGTTATAAAGTTTACAGCTTTGTCTCTGCTGTTCCACATTCATAAACGGAGCATAGCATTTGCTTGTGTGTTTTCTAGCAGTCACTCTTGTAGCTGGGATGATATCCCTTATTTCTTTCTGTTCTCTATACTCTGTACTTACAGAGCTGATCAAAAGAATAGCATTAATCCATTTTTGATCAGGGCAGTGACTAACTCTCACGGCATGAAATGTATCTCTGACAATGACAAGAAAGAATAAGGTCAAATCGTTTTTTGTTAGCTATCAGCTACCTAGATTGTAAATCATTGATGTCTGACACCTTGCTCACTTCCTCCTGTCAGTGCTAAACCTAGTGATAAAATCTGCTTGGTCTATTCAAAGCTCTTTTATGCTTTAACAAAACTGCTCAGCAATATGTGTCAAAGTAACTTTCTGGTGCTTCATATACAAAATGAAAATGTTTATGATTTTGGTGGAATAATTTCATAGTTGGTGAACAGAGATGACACAGAAGTGAGCACTAATATCTCTCGACGGATGGATGGATAGGAACTCAACCAGCCTGATGTGTCATCAAAGTAAAGATCAAGGTGATGGGCTGAGTGCAACATAAGTCGCGAGATAAATATTTAATATTGTGTCTCTGAAGTTTGTTGTAGTTTGTTCCACTCCCAAAGTGGAGCGAAGACTCTTTTACTGAGAATTAACTTTGACCTCCACATGTTATTGCTCCAGGGGCTGAGAGGCTCTTTCAGATTGCATCTGTTTGGCCAACAGAGAAATCGATGGTGTTACAGAGCATTCTGACGCAGTTATAAATACAGTGTGGAATTATTCTCTTGTAAGCAGCTGATAGATCAAAGGCCAAGGACAGCCATGTGCAGCAATTTTTACAAACTGATGATAAGATGAGATCCCTGAATCAGCGGAAGCAAAACGCCGCTGCCCATGCATGCTTCTGTGAGGCTGCATGAATAGCATGGCGGGGTGGGGGTAAATCAAAAGGAGGCTGGTCTGTGGATTTCTTAAACCAAACAAGTTGTTCCAAGCTGTGTGTAATTCACCCCACAGATGATGGCTTTTACAGCCTTCGTGCCGGTGCTCTCCAGTGGGGATCTGTAAATCTGTCAAGGACAGAGTCAATTCCATTTCCCCTGCCATAATCTCATTTGCCTCTGATGCCAGTGGTGCATCCAATGTTGTCTCTGGCTGCTGCGGTTGGGCGTAAGCGCCCGTCTGTCGCACTGGCGAGTCAAGTCTGAGAGTAAATTCCACCTGTCCCACACGAGGTGCTCCATCAACCGGGAGAAATAATGATCCAGAAATGTCTTAAGGGGCTAATGGAATGCTTGACTTTATTTGTTGGTTAAATAATCTAATTCCATGCAGCAGTATAGGTTCCTCTGGTTTATCAGCCAAGCATGCACATCTGTCAGGTTTCATACTATTTGTGAGATTGTTCCTTGGCTGATGTCTGGTTCACAGTACAGCCTGATGGGCGTAGGATGTTGTCATTACTATTCCGTGATTGGGGCAATATTGCCTATTTCAATAAGATGGATTCTAATGTAGTCGGTAAGAAATAATCAACATTTTCTACACATCTTCAAGTAGAAAAGCACCTGGGGAGTGGTTTTCCATTTTTAAAATGTAATATTTTTTCCTGACCTCATTCTGGATCATATCCAGAAGACATTTTGCATAATGGTGCATATTGGACTGCTTCATTTGATCATCAATACGCCGTATTTTACTATTATGAATATCTGCTGACACAATATATTCTGCATTACTAATTCATAGTGTTACAATAAATAAATAAATGTGTAAATGTAATCGATGTAACTGTTTGCATCTGAGTGTGGGAAAGTGTGTTTTGGTGTAAGGGGTTGAATTTCAAGTGCAATTGTTAAAGAGTAAATAGCTAAAGAGAGGATGCAAATGAGCCATGGTACTTTCCATTGACCTACTTTGTTTCGGGGAACGATTATGCTGAGATCTGTTTGATTTCTAAATTGTCTCAGAGAAAATCTTTGACAAGTGTTTCTAAGCAAAAGCTGCAACTGTTCCAGATGGAGCTTGTTAAAGCCGAACGTGGTTGTTCTCTGTGATTAGGGAGAGAGCGAAGGAGGAGGTGTCGCTGTGGCCTCTTGCTGCACAACATTTCCTGGCACATAATTTAAGGCTGCCAAGTCGCCTTCAAATACAGGGAAAGTTACTCTGAGGTAATAATTACTTCTGCTAGGGAGGTAATGGTTTTGCTGGAGTAGTGCCCCCCCCCCCCCCCCCCGTCCTATCTATCTAACAGTATTATTCAAATGACACCATCAGCTTTTTTTAAATTCTATTTTTGGAGCAGTAGTTTGTGACCCAAGGAAAAATCCATCTGGTTTTGGTAGTGATGAGCATTTTGTCTCTGATCTCATCTGTACAGCGCCCCCCCATACAAATGATTGATGAATATATTTGATGAATATATTTATTAGATAGAATGTTAGAGTACAAGTACAGTCACACAGTAGCATGTATTACAGTACAAATAACGTCAAACATCCTGTCTAAGAGGAGCATTTCAAAAAAGCCCTTGCGGGCTTGTTTCCGTTGAAAGTCCTTCGTACATAAATCATCCACAAATAACAATACAAATAAAAATAAAACCAATATTAAATTACGCAATTTCCTCTGATAAATCCAACGACTACTTTTAATACTATTGCTGTGTGAGCGTGGACTGATGAGTGACTTGTAACACAAAAAATGGCCAGAGAATATTAACTATTAACTGTCCCTTATCTGTCAAAGGCAGCACATATCCTTTGTGCAGCTAACACAGATATCGTAAAAATGAAATTGTCCTGGGAAATTTGGACCATATGGCTGATAGGCACTGTTTCCTCTTTATATTAGAAAAAATAAATAGTGGCAACATTTCCATCAGTCATATTAGTGCATATGAATATGGATACTTCTAAGAGGCATAGTTAAGGAAGGAATTTAAAGAAGCATCAAATAAACTTGCTTAAGTTTGATTGAAGACATTTCATTTCTCATCCAAGAGGCTTCATCCGTTCTAAACGACTGGTAGAGAGTGCAGAACTAACATTTATATATGCAATATGCTGCAGACTAAAAATAATGTTGTCTGCCCACTCTTGGCTGAGGAAGTTTCTATTCTATATAGGGTTGGGAAGGACAAAGATGCACACACACACACACACACACATGCACAGTAGAGCAAAGCAATGCACTATACATGTGCATCCGGACTTGACTGTCTCTAGGAGGTGCCCTTCACTGCCTGACTGAAGAAGAGGATTATTTGGGTGGACTTTAGGAGGACTTATGTGGTGACCGCTGGCTGACACAGCAACAGTTCGATGGATTGACAGCAAAGTATCATCCAGGGACCATGACCCTCTCAGAGTAAATAGGAATGCGCCCTTCTCCATATTTCATCATATAATTAGTCTCGCATATTTCTGTTTTAATAAACACTTTTGCTATTTCTCCTGTTCTCCTTTCATGTAATTCTCTCCACTTAAACCATCCATTCATTTCGATGTCGTGCACTCGATTCGCTCGAGTGTACGACCGTTTCTACTGTCTCACCCACGATGTCTACCAAGAGGGAATCGTCTCTTTCTACTTCTCACTTACAGTATCATGACGCAGCACAATTTACTTACGGTAATTTAGCATGGGCCGATTTACGACCAAGCCGGTTTACGACAAAACCCTCCAAACTAATAGTGGTCGTGAGTCGACGGCCCCCCTGTATACGTGTTCACACTCACGCCTAAAGGCAATTTGGTGCGACCAATTCACCTAAGATGCATGTTTTTGGAGAGGGGAGGAAGCTGGAGAACCCGGAGAGAACCCACACAGACAAGGAGAGAACATACAAAACAAAAAAGAAACTCTTACTATATTGTAAGAAGAATGAATCAGCAATGAATTTGCTTGCATTTGCCAATTTTAGATTTTTGCATATTGTTTTACATTACTTTAACAGTAAATAAAAAATAAACAATAAACAGATGACGATGGTTTGGTAATGGCGACGAGCATCAGGGGCATCTGAGGAGGCCAAGGCCAATCCGTCAGCTGAAGCTATCGGCCCTGGAATCAAAAGAAAATAGACACAGGCGAGAGTGGAGGGAACACTGTTATATAATGGGTGTTTGCTGATTTGAAAATGAATAAACATCCTCACTCCATTGACTTTAATAATTACTGATCTCTTCCCCAGCTCTCCATATTAGCATGCTGTCTAAAGATAAAATGCTTTATTCCTATTGCACATTGGGCCAATATTACCTCAAAAATTCGGGCTTGCTTTTTAAAAAAGCTGCTCAGGGTGACCCGATGCAGTTGTTTACATCGCTGTCTTCCTGTCTGATACGTATGTGGCCTCAAATCTGATTCCAGGTCTCATGTGGAGGCAGGGAGGGGGATAAGGATGAGTGGGTACAACGGAGGACGCCTCACTGCAAAAGTGCACTTAGCATGCCCAGCGGTCGGAATACATTGTTTAGTTGATGAGGATGACTTTGCCAGCATCAATCTCTTTATTAGAAAGTAATGGTGACTTCCACTTGGGGGATGTCTGACACCCAAGGGTCACTTTGGTATTGATTGCTTGAGCCCACTGATCTTGGCAAATGGTATTGCATTAAGGAAGAGGGTTGAGTGGAGCTCGAGCCGCGAGGCACGATTGCCCTCTGATTCTATGCCAACTGGAAACCTCTCCCAGACCGCAACCAGCTTCACAGCTATGCTACCACGGAGCCGCTCCCACAGCTGTTAGCGCCGCTGTTTGTTCAGTCTTAATTGCTGTTTTCCTCCAAGATCCCAAACCCCAAATTCAAGTGCTTCCTGTCCACATATCTGCCAGTATACTTCTAGCACTTGCTGCAATTGGATGCAAACACTTTTGTACATTACGGAGCCGTGAGATTCATCCCACACCTGCCCAGGTTTTGTTTGATTAAAGCTGCAGTCAGTACGAGGGAGAAAAGAGAGAATTTCAGCCCATTTACAGCTCACAATAGAACTTTCACCGTTTCACCTGTTTTGTTTAACAGTGTTTTGGGGCCAGATATTTGAAAACAGACTGAGCGCGAATTTCACAGTGAGAACTCAATCATATAATCACTGTCAAACACTTAAAGCACAACTCCTGTGAATATGATGACCCTGCCCTTTTCTTGAGCAATAGGTGAAATTATAGGAGCCTGATTTTTACACACACTATCAATCTTTCATCAACATGAGAACATAGTTTTAGAAACTAAAGTATGATTTAAAAAAAAGTTCATACGACTTCCTTCCTTTTAACATGTGTTTGAAGTGCCACACATTTAATTCACTGGGAATATTTTTACAGATATTTCTCAAATGTTTAAGGATGCTCGATGACATTTCATTGACCGAGCATCCCTTTTGGACAAAAGGAGACTTAAAGATGGAGAAGGACCATCTGGAATTCATCAAGAGGGATTGTACAGCAGAGTAGCGGAGAGAGCCATTTAACTCGCTGTAAAGACTGCCGCCGTGATCCATTTCATGCACATCCGGCCTGTGGCTCCCCACCCGAGTGACACTGTGGAGTGAACTGCAGGCTACATTTGATCAGCGGCCGATTTTTGTTGTGCGAGTTTGTGAGAGCTCTGCATGTGGTTTTCTCTCAAGACTGTTCATTGATTGTTTGTCAAGAAAAGCAATGCCAGTTTAATTTGCTTTAACAATTTGTTTTATGCCTTGACATTATTGTAGAGTTCATGTGTACTTTGAATTTAATCTTTGGACTTTAATGTCAATCCGCTGCGTTCCTCGCGATGGTCATGTATTTGATAAAAAAACATATCTAGGATGACGGCTCATTCCAACTCGCATGTAGTGCATTCCAAAATTGAGCTAGCATTGCCAATGTGGTGACATCTTTGCAGAGAACGAGAAGTCTTCAAGCTTTGTTTTTCTGGCACTGACTGCCACTGGGAATACCTCAGGATCCCCCTGGAAAAGCTGGAGGAGGCGTCTGGGGAGGGAAGTCTGGAAATCCCTGATGAGGCTGCTGACCTTCGCGATCCAGCCCCGGATAAGCGGTGGAAGATGGATGGATGGATGGACTGCCCTAGCTTATCAGAGCACAGAATAACAAGTTTTCATGAAAAACAAATTAATACAGCTAATGGTAAATAATCATTATCTATCAATCCATCCGGGCAGAATTCAAAATGTCACCAAAAATCACAGAGTAACTGGAAATCACAGCTTGATCCAGTTTAGGTGAATTTTACCTCGACAACTCAGTAATATGCATGTCGCCCGTGTGCCAGATTTGCCAACCCAGCATGCATTGATCCATGCAGTGATAGCGAGTGACTGACTAAACATGTTTTTCCGATGGAGGACAGGAGATGACAGGAGACTTTACCTCTCTCACTCATTTAGGTGAGATGGACTGGGTTGGAAAGCAGTGGCATTTAAAGTCTGTGTGGGGGGAGGAAGCTCAATTTTGAGCAGCAGCGCTCCATATAAGCCAAGCGATGTGGCTGTATAGGTTCCTGGAGACGTGCTGCCTGGAGGCTCGTTGTTCTGGGTGGTGACACCTCACTCTCTCCTTTTCAAGATATGGACTATAAAAGTGCTTCGGTGCTGTCAGGCCTGAAACATACCTACTTCCATGCCACTTTCAGCTTGCTTGGAGGAAGGTGAGACGGTATCGTATCCATAATACGCATCTGACTGCTGCAAATTAAAAATGACATGTTTTCACAATCCTAGTCTGAATATGATTGCAGATGTTTGTAGCAAAAGATCATTTTGCTGATGGAGAAACGTGTGTTTTGAAGTCAGAGAGGCTTTCGGTTCCATCCAGTAACGAATGCAGTCATTAAAAAAAAAAAAAAAGAATTGTGACATTTATTGGTTAGGCAGAACTTCTAACTTCCACTTTGAAAGTCAAACTAATTAAAATGCACCATTTCCCCCTCCGTGTGCGTAGCTCAGCCTGAAGATCACCCTCGGTATAAAGGAGATTATTTCAGATTTTACTGACATCCACATTTCAATATAAGTGCACAAATAATAACAATGATTTGGCCAAAACAAGTCGCATTGTATTATTCCCCTTGATTGCATATATCCATTGATTCCTGCTCTCATGAGTTACATTTTCGGTCATTATCACTGCTGCAGTGTGATGAAATGAGGTGAAGGGGACGGCAGGATATCCCTGCACGCATCTCTTGCTGGGATTGCATACATTCACGGGACAGAATCGTGATGTGCTGATTTATTTATTTGAAGGAGCTGAAAGAAACTCAACCAATCAATCAAATATATTGATATGAAAAATGCAACGTTCCTTCATAGCAGTCAGGAGAGTGAGCCAAGTTTATTATAGTCCCATGTCACGAAGCATATTTCAAAGTGCTGTACAACAGAGCGCAATTACACACATCAAATAGCAAACGCATGTGTGTGTGTGTGTGTGCATGCATAAGCGTATAAAATGTAAGGTAATGGAGAAGAAGAGAAAAAAAATAAACATAACACCTTAAGGCAGTAAATAGAGGAGTAGCTCAGAGCGCAATGCAAGCATCCTGATTAAATTCTGTTATCTGGCAGTTTGTTGGGGGGCTGGTATCTATGTAAATGTACAATTTGCTGCAGATCCAAATGGATCCAATAGATTTAAGTAGTGTGTGTGTGTGTGTGTTGATGTGGTTTTCTATACTATAGAGGGCTGTCTTGTGAACTGCTTCGAAACAACAAATGCAGAGCTTGGTGTCCCTCTCCTCCCTCTGGGCTATGAATGTTTAGGCTGCAAAACAAAAGCTTTCCAAAGGATTTTGTTGTCGTTGTTGAGAACTTCTGGAAGAAACTTGGTGAAGACGTGCGCTATAGGAGCAGCAGGCAGGACCGGCAGCGAGAGAGGATTATTCCTGGATGTTTTACAGTGCAGTCAGATAAAGTCCAGTGTCTCTCCTCACTTGAATAACGCAGCTACACCTGCTGAGAATATCAGGATTAACACTGGTAAAACTGGGGTAGATAATCTCCACGTCAACCGGATCAGCACTGACTCCCTGTCTCGTGGTCAAAGTGTTCTTCCTTTTTCCTTTTAGTTTGTTTTTTATCAGGCTGAAGACTATGTGTCTCCGGGGATACTTAGTCGCCTTTTCAAAATGCACTCTTCTTCTCTCTCTGAGGATCTTGCTTCTTGTGCCTGCAGGGTTGCCTGTCCGCAGTCAAGGGGATTCTCAATCCGACAACAGAGTGATGGACAATATCACTGCCCGACAAGGAGACACCGTCTTCCTGAGGTGAGTCAACACTCTTCCTCCTCTTCTCCTCCTCCCGCTGCCCCCGGCTCCACTGTTCCCAAAGTTGAGAGGATTTTCCTCATTGAACTTGTCATTGAGGGAAGCAACAGAAACACGACTGAAGTGTTGCCTGTTTTACCAGGTCCCTGGAAAAAAACCGCAGGATGTCAGAGGATTAGTCCGGAAAGCACTGAGTCCAGAATCCCATCCGATTTCAAACGGCTGTTAACGAGAGACTTAACGGTTTTAATTGTCGTGTGGCAGTGCGGAACTAAAGGTGGAGAGAAAGGGTGTGTGTGTGTGTGTGTGTGTGTGTGTGCAGTAAATACTACAGTTGTAAGATATTGATTGAATTGCAATTCCTCAAAATGGGAGATTGTCTAAAGTGACCTTTCCCCTCCTCCAGAGGCTTACTGGACATCGAGGGATTTATGTTGCTTTCAAGTGCTGCCAGGAATGTTGAGACGTCCTAAATAACATGAGCACAAGCACAGTGATCAGAGGAGAGGAGAGGGTTTGCTTTGGCACCAGGCTGGTAAGGTGTGATGTTCCAGAGGTGGAAGAGAATGGGAGCAGTGTTAAAAGTTGCTGGTTAGTGTTGCCGTATTCCACTCTTACTGCGTTAGAACATTTTTTTTAAATGAATGCAGAAGAAATCTTCTACCAGTATCTATTATTTTCTGTCCCATTGACGAAATTTCCAATCACAGCAGACAAACGCGGAATCACAAAATGAAAAGGGAAAAAAAATAATTCTAAAGGTTGACTGTTTGATTTAGTTCAACAGCATTGATTATTTCTGATGCATTATGAACTAGTCAATTTCTGACCGTCACCTACAATCCATGGTAAACTGGAAAACATCCCAGACGTGTTGCCAACACATCACAGATGCCGCACTAAAGACAAACAATCACTCGCCCACCCACTCACACCTAGGAACAATTTTGAGTGATCTATTTACCTAAGCTGCGTGCTCCAGAATTTCGCTCCGCGAAGAAATCACAATGTGAAAGCAGACCTTTCAAATAATTAAAAATGCAACAATTTGCTCCCAATCGAACAGAGTCCTCTTGGTGCAGTGTGAAAATGACCTAATTTGTCACATGTAGTCATTGCTTGGAATGACCTGTTGCTGAATAGTTATTAATAAACCAAATGATTTATGTTTCAGTTTTAAAATGAAGTGACATGAGACTGAAAAAAAGAAATCTTTCAACATAAATGCACAGTATTTAATTCCAGGTGTTAACTTTCTCAATCACAATGAAAAAGCAGGATCAAGGGGCATGCAAATTACAACTGATGATAATCTGTTTGTTAAAACCTTCTTGCACGAGGTTATGATTGAGAGAGAGAGAGAGAGATGAAAAAGGTATTTAAAAGGCTACGTGCTCATTAGGAGATACTATTTGTTATCCCTTTCATGAGGTTGAGCAATTTGAATTATTTTGAAAAGGGCATTAACTTGAGTGAGAATTACCCAATCATGCTTGTGCTTTATGGCATTAAGCATCCATTAATAAACTGAAATACAGTTAAACCTCACGTTGCATCATGGTAGATGCTGCAGTCACTCATTTTAAGACAAGACTGGCTGTAAAAGGCTAAGAGCGATTCGTCACGGTTTGCGTTGCCTGTCACGACCTTCTGCAGGTGCTCTGGAAAATGATTATTGTTCTCTGATTAGATCAATATTGCATCTTCTGAGTACAGACTAAGGAATGAACAGTGGTGGGTCATCATCATTAGTAATTTCTGGAAGATGTCTTTTGATTTTCTGTCAACCCACTCACACTTGACATTGAGGTGATTGAACACTGTCCAGGAAATTACAATGCCGTTATAATTGTATTGCAAACCACTTGTGAACTGAAGCCTCTTGGATGAGAGGTGAAACATCTCCAAACCCCAAACAGAAGTCCAGTTGCTTCGGATTCAGTCTTCAAAGATTACCTTGACCTGACTGAATGAGAATCTTCACCAACATATTCCAAGTAAAGTAATGACTATTGTTGTGTCACTTGACGGTAACGTCAGTACAGCTGACTGATGAAGCCGTCTATCTGAACCCAGCCCAATCTTGACTGGTCAATCCTCCCTACGTCACTATCCCC
>NW_027180943.1:0-25000 GCF_040956055.1 Brachionichthys hirsutus | reverse complement strand
CAGCAAAGCTACCACGCTGCAGAAGACCGCAGAGTACATCAGCAAGGTGCAGCAGGACAGAACTCAGCTGCACGAGGAGGCCCAGAGGCTGAGAGAGGAGATCCAGCTCCTGAACTCTGCCATCAAGTGAGACGTCTTTGTGTGTGCATGTGTGTGTGCTGATCTCGGATGATATTGGGACGTGCCTAGCGTAAACTCCCCTCTCTGCTTTGCTCCACTGACTCGGTGTGTCTTTTCCTTCAGTGCGTGCCAGCAGCAGCTTCCAGCCACCGGCGTGCCCATCACCCGGCAACGCTTCGACCACATGAGGCAGCGGTTCAGAGAGTACGTCCAGGCGCAGACGCTGCAAAACTGGAAGTTCTGGATCGTATCCTTATGAGTGCAAATTCATTTAGGCACAAACTCAGATCTGCATATACCGTATTTTCACGACCTTATGACGCACCTGGTGATTCGGCGCAGTCTCATTAACGGCTGATTTTTCGGTATTTCAAACGTACAAAGGGCGCGCGGATCAAAAGGCGCCGGCACGATAGGTGCGCAAAATAAAGCAAGAGCAAAACTGAGTTTGGTACTCGCATCTTTAATCGTCATCAATCAAACAAGCATACTAGTGCGCGTTTTAAAAAATAGAGCCGGAGCAAAACAGAGTTTGGTACAAATCTTTAATCGTCATCAATCAAGCAAGCATACTAGTGCGCGTTTTAAAAAATAGAGCCGGAGCAAAACAGAGTTTGGTACCGTTTTTTTAATCGTCATTGATCAAACCCATCAAAGTCCTCATCCTCTGTTTCTGTAGTGAACAGCTGCGCTAGATCTCCGTCAAACATGCCGGGCTCCCTTTCTTCATCGCCAGTCACTTTACGTGCGGCGGCGTCGGCGCCTCGGAAATGAAGCGAACAACAATGCTAGCAGACAGTTAGCCCTAGCAGCTACAATCCAGTCAAACGGTGGCGCTGCGCTGCCTTCCACTCTGAGTGGAACTGTGTTCTCCTTCTGTCGTCCAGCGCTCCCACGCAGCTCGCAGTTTAACGTTGCGCGGTTGGAGTTCTTTGGTTAATCCACCGGGGATGACGATGATAAACTAGTTTGCTAGTTAGCCCGTTAGCTCGTTAGCTTGCTTCACTCCGGTTTAGACCGTATCGGTGAGATCGCCGCGCACGGAGTCGCAGATCGCAGGAGCCGAGTTGCTGCAGGTCTTCTTCTTGCTTCCTCCTTTTCCTCCATTGATTCATTAATGCTGGATTCTCTCTCCGCTGCTCTATCCCCGTGTTCCAGCAGCCGCTTCATCAGCACGCCATAATAGTTTACTATGGTGAAGCGCGTCGGAGCGTATCACTCCGCGAGGCGCCTGACTGAGTCCGCCTTACAACAACAAATAGGCCGCGCGGACCAATGGACACGCGGCACATTTTGAAAAAAATCTAAGACTTTTAGGCGCGTCCTATGGGTGTGAAAATACGGTAATCAGAATTTGCCACTGAGCAATAAAAGTATTCATGTATTCCTGTACGAGACTGGTAGAGCGTTGTATTTCCTGGCTGCCACATCAACTGGTTTCTGCAGGAGTAATATCAAAAATATGTTTGAATCCAAATGAACTAATTAAACTGGAAACATTACCCTAACTTGGAAGAACACCGATGCTGCATTTTTAAAGTGTAGCAGGAAAACAAATAACCAATATACTTGAGCCTTTACTCACAGTGCTTATGGAAAGTGACCAAATGTGATGTTGTAGAGATGTAAGCGTAATTATATTCTTACAAATCCATTAAATGTTTTAGATGTCATTCTTTTGGGTGATCTTGTTAATCACAGATCTAATTGGAATAAGGCTGATAGAATTCCTGTTTGTGTTGCAAATACCAAGTGCAAGAAAAACACATTCAATCGATAACTTTTTCTTTATTGATGATCAAACCCATTTCTGCCCTCCCTACCTTGCATGGGAGATCATTTGATTAAATTATGATTTTATTTCTTTGCACAAAAACACCTTGAGGGTTTTTTCTTCACATGAATATTCAGGGTTGCCGCGTGTTTGTAAAAGGTAGAAATGAAACTAGGCCAAATTAAGGCCAGTAAAAAGTAGTAAGCGTCATCTGACGTGTTGTAATTCTTCCAGCCCCCATCCAACTGGGACTATGCGATTTTAAATTTGTGTAAATTACGTGCCCTAACCCTAACCCTTAAATCTCCTTAAATTACTCAACGTGCGGGAGTGTATTTTTATGTTACGAGGAGGACCTGAGCGATAGGAAATGTTGTAGCACGCATGCACATTGATTCAATTGGGCGTGCTGCGAAACAACCTCTGCACGAGTCTGCACATGTTCCGAACACTGGCTGGAGGAATCACAATGTAAAGCAGGGGGGGGCAAACTTTTTGACTCACGGGCCACAATAGGTTCTAAAATTTGACAGATGACACTTGTCTCTACATTGTGTAAGAATACAGAATTGATGTGTTGTGGGTAAAAGCGTTAAACTGCGCATTCAGATTTCCGTCCTTTCTCTATCTCTCTCTGTCAGTGTTGAAGTTAAGTTATTTGTTGATAATTACAGAGTAAAGTTGCTCTTAATTATTATCTTGTGTAGACGGAGCAGTTTAATGGGGGTTGACGACTGTGAGGTCGTGGTAGGAGAGAGTGTAGCCAGCCAGCATAGGCTGGTGGTGAGGAAGAGGAAGAGGACGAAGGCAGAGCAGAGGACAGAGTGGTGGAGGCTGAAGAACAAATCGTGTTGTGTGTCTTTCAGGAAAGAGCTGAGACAGGCTCTGGGTGGACAAGAGAGACTTCCAGAAGACTGGAAGACAACAGCTCAGGTGATCAGGGAGACAGGTAGGAGAGGACTGGGTGTGTCTTCTGGAAGGACAGGAGATAAGAGACCTGGTGGTGGAACCAGGAAGTGCAGAAGTGTAGACAGGAAAAGAGGTTAGCTAAGAAGAAGTGGGACAGAAGAGAGTAAACAGAGAACAGGGAGAGGAGACGCAGGGCAAAGGTCAAACAGAGGTCATATGATGACCTGTATGCAGGTTAGATAGTAAAGAGGGAGAGAAGGATCTAAACAGACAGGAAGGATGTTCAGCATGTTAGAGTGATGAAGAGGAGAGACAGGAAGGATGTTCAGCATGTTAGTGATGAAGAGTAGAGACAGGAAGGATGTTCAGCATGTTAGAGTGATGAAGAGTAGAGACAGGAAGGATGTTCAGCATGTTAGAGTGATGAAGAGTAGAGACAGGAAGGATGTTCAGCATGTTAGAGTGATGAAGAGTAGAGACAGGAAGGATGTTCAGCATGTTAGTGATGAAGAGTAGAGACAGGAAGGATGTTCAGCATGTTAGAGTGATGAAGAGTAGAGACAGGAAGGATGTTCAGCATGTTAGAGTGATGAAGAGTAGAGACAGGAAGGATGTTCAGCATGTTAGAGTGATGAAGAGTAGAGACAGGAAGGATGTTCAGCATGTTAGAGTGATGAAGAGTAGAGACAGGAAGGATGTTCAGCATGTTAGAGTGATGAAGAGTAGAGACAGGAAGGATGTTCAGCATGTTAGTGATGAAGAGTAGAGACAGGAAGGATGTTCAGCATGTTAGAGTGATGAAGAGTAGAGACAGGAAGGATGTTCAGCATGTTAGAGTGATGAAGAGTAGAGACAGGAAGGATGTTCAGCATGTTAGTGATGAAGAGTAGAGACAGGAAGGATGTTCAGCATGTTAGAGTGATGAAGAGTAGAGACAGGAAGGATGTTCAGCATGTTAGAGTGATGAAGAGTAGAGACAGGAAGGATGTTCAGCATGTTAGAGTGATGAAGAGTAGAGACAGGAAGGATGTTCAGCATGTTAGAGTGATGAAGAGTAGAGACAGGAAGGATGTTCAGCATGTTAGAGTGATGAAGAGTAGAGACAGGAAGGATGTTCAGCATGTTAGAGTGATGAAGAGTAGAGACAGGAAGGATGTTCAGCATGTTAGAGTGATGAAGAGTAGAGACAGGAAGGATGTTCAGCATGTTAGAGTGATGAAGAGTAGAGACAGGAAGGATGTTCAGCATGTTAGAGTGATGAAGAGTAGAGACAGGAAGGATGTTCAGCATGTTAGAGTGATGAAGAGTAGAGACAGGAAGGATGTTCAGCATGTTAGAGTGATGAAGAGTAGAGACAGGAAGGATGTTCAGCATGTTAGAGTGATGAAGAGTAGAGACAGGAAGGATGTTCAGCATGTTAGAGTGATGAAGAGTAGAGACAGGAAGGATGTTCAGCATGTTAGAGTGATGAAGAGTAGAGACAGGAAGGATGTTCAGCATGTTAGAGTGATGAAGAGTAGAGACAGGAAGGATGTTCAGCATGTTAGAGTGATGAAGAGTAGAGACAGGAAGGATGTTCAGCATGTTAGAGTGATGAAGAGTAGAGACAGGAAGGATGTTCAGCATGTTAGAGTGATGAAGAGTAGAGACAGGAAGGATGTTCAGCATGTTAGAGTGATGAAGAGTAGAGACAGGAAGGATGTTCAGCATGTTAGAGTGATGAAGAGTAGAGACAGGAAGGATGTTCAGCATGTTAGAGTGATGAAGAGTAGAGACAGGAAGGATGTTCAGCATGTTAGAGTGATGAAGAGTAGAGACAGGAAGGATGTTCAGCATGTTGAGTGATGAAGAGTAGAGACAGGAAGGATGTTCAGCATGTTAGAGTGATGAAGAGTAGAGACAGGAAGGATGTTCAGCATGTTAGAGTGATGAAGAGTAGAGACAGGAAGGATGTTCAGCATGTTAGAGTGATGAAGAGTAGAGACAGGAAGGATGTTCAGCATGTTAGAGTGATGAAGAGTAGAGACAGGAAGGATGTTCAGCATGTTAGAGTGATGAAGAGTAGAGACAGGAAGGATGTTCAGCATGTTAGAGTGATGAAGAGTAGAGACAGGAAGGATGTTCAGCATGTTAGAGTGATGAAGAGTAGAGACAGGAAGGATGTTCAGCATGTTAGAGTGATGAAGAGTAGAGACAGGAAGGATGTTCAGCATGTTAGAGTGATGAAGAGTAGAGACAGGAAGGATGTTCAGCATGTTAGAGTGATGAAGAGTAGAGACAGGAAGGATGTTCAGCATGTTAGAGTGATGAAGAGTAGAGACAGGAAGGATGTTCAGCATGTTAGAGTGATGAAGAGTAGAGACAGGAAGGATGTTCAGCATGTTAGAGTGATGAAGAGTAGAGACAGGAAGGATGTTCAGCATGTTAGAGTGATGAAGAGTAGAGACAGGAAGGATGTTCAGCATGTTAGAGTGATGAAGAGTAGAGACAGGAAGGATGTTCAGCATGTTAGAGTGATGAAGAGTAGAGACAGGAAGGATGTTCAGCATGTTAGAGTGATGAAGAGTAGAGACAGGAAGGATGTTCAGCATGTTAGAGTGATGAAGAGTAGAGACAGGAAGGATGTTCAGCATGTTAGAGTGATGAAGAGTAGAGACAGGAAGGATGTTCAGCATGTTAGAGTGATGAAGAGTAGAGACAGGAAGGATGTTCAGCATGTTAGAGTGATGAAGAGTAGAGACAGGAAGGATGTTCAGCATGTTAGAGTGATGAAGAGTAGAGACAGGAAGGATGTTCAGCATGTTAGAGTGATGAAGAGTAGAGACAGGAAGGATGTTCAGCATGTTAGAGTGATGAAGAGTAGAGACAGGAAGGATGTTCAGCATGTTAGAGTGATGAAGAGTAGAGACAGGAAGGATGTTCAGCATGTTAGAGTGATGAAGAGTAGAGACAGGAAGGATGTTCAGCATGTTAGAGTGATGAAGAGTAGAGACAGGAAGGATGTTCAGCATGTTAGAGTGATGAAGAGTAGAGACAGGAAGGATGTTCAGCATGTTAGAGTGATGAAGAGTAGAGACAGGAAGGATGTTCAGCATGTTAGAGTGATGAAGAGTAGAGACAGGAAGGATGTTCAGCATGTTAGAGTGATGAAGAGTAGAGACAGGAAGGATGTTCAGCATGTTAGAGTGATGAAGAGTAGAGACAGGAAGGATGTTCAGCATGTTAGAGTGATGAAGAGTAGAGACAGGAAGGATGTTCAGCATGTTAGAGTGATGAAGAGTAGAGACAGGAAGGATGTTCAGCATGTTAGTGATGAAGAGTAGAGACAGGAAGGATGTTCAGCATGTTAGAGTGATGAAGAGTAGAGACAGGAAGGATGTTCAGCATGTTAGAGTGATGAAGAGTAGAGACAGGAAGGATGTTCAGCATGTTAGAGTGATGAAGAGTAGAGACAGGAAGGATGTTCAGCATGTTAGAGTGATGAAGAGTAGAGACAGGAAGGATGTTCAGCATGTTAGAGTGATGAAGAGTAGAGACAGGAAGGATGTTCAGCATGTTAGAGTGATGAAGAGTAGAGACAGGAAGGATGTTCAGCATGTTAGAGTGATGAAGAGTAGAGACAGGAAGGATGTTCAGCATGTTAGAGTGATGAAGAGTAGAGACAGGAAGGATGTTCAGCATGTTAGAGTGATGAAGAGTAGAGACAGGAAGGATGTTCAGCATGTTAGAGTGATGAAGAGTAGAGACAGGAAGGATGTTCAGCATGTTAGAGTGATGAAGAGTAGAGACAGGAAGGATGTTCAGCATGTTAGAGTGATGAAGAGTAGAGACAGGAAGGATGTTCAGCATGTTAGAGTGATGAAGAGTAGAGACAGGAAGGATGTTCAGCATGTTAGAGTGATGAAGAGTAGAGACAGGAAGGATGTTCAGCATGTTAGAGTGATGAAGAGTAGAGACAGGAAGGATGTTCAGCATGTTAGTGATGAAGAGTAGAGACAGGAAGGATGTTCAGCATGTTAGAGTGATGAAGAGTAGAGACAGGAAGGATGTTCAGCATGTTAGAGTGATGAAGAGTAGAGACAGGAAGGATGTTCAGCATGTTAGAGTGATGAAGAGTAGAGACAGGAAGGATGTTCAGCATGTTAGTGATGAAGAGTAGAGACAGGAAGGATGTTCAGCATGTTAGAGTGATGAAGAGTAGAGACAGGAAGGATGTTCAGCATGTTAGTGATGAAGAGTAGAGACAGGAAGGATGTTCAGCATGTTAGAGTGATGAAGAGTAGAGACAGGAAGGATGTTCAGCATGTTAGTGATGAAGAGTAGAGACAGGAAGGATGTTCAGCATGTTAGAGTGATGAAGAGTAGAGACAGGAAGGATGTTCAGCATGTTAGTGATGAAGAGTAGAGACAGGAAGGATGTTCAGCATGTTAGAGTGATGAAGAGTAGAGACAGGAAGGATGTTCAGCATGTTAGAGTGATGAAGAGTAGAGACAGGAAGGATGTTCAGCATGTTAGTGATGAAGAGTAGAGACAGGAAGGATGTTCAGCATGTTAGAGTGATGAAGAGTAGAGACAGGAAGGATGTTCAGCATGTTAGTGATGAAGAGTAGAGACAGGAAGGATGTTCAGCATGTTAGAGTGATGAAGAGTAGAGACAGGAAGGATGTTCAGCATGTTAGAGTGATGAAGAGTAGAGACAGGAAGGATGTCCAGCATGTTAGAGTGATGAAGAGTAGAGACAGGAAGGATGTTCAGCATGTTAGTGATGAAGAGTAGAGACAGGAAGGATGTTCAGCATGTTAGAGTGATGAAGAGTAGAGACAGGAAGGATGTTCAGCATGTTAGAGTGATGAAGAGTAGAGACAGGAAGGATGTTCAGCATGTTAGAGTGATGAAGAGTAGAGACAGGAAGGATGTTCAGCATGTTAGAGTGATGAAGAGTAGAGACAGGAAGGATGTTCAGCATGTTAGTGATGAAGAGTAGAGACAGGAAGGATGTTCAGCATGTTAGAGTGATGAAGAGTAGAGACAGGAAGGATGTTCAGCATGTTAGTGATGAAGAGTAGAGACAGGAAGGATGTTCAGCATGTTAGAGTGATGAAGAGTAGAGACAGGAAGGATGTTCAGCATGTTAGTGATGAAGAGTAGAGACAGGAAGGATGTTCAGCATGTTAGAGTGATGAAGAGTAGAGACAGGAAGGATGTTCAGCATGTTAGTGATGAAGAGTAGAGACCGGAAGGATGTTCAGCATGTTAGAGTGATGAAGAGTAGAGACAGGAAGGATGTTCAGCATGTTAGTGATGAAGAGTAGAGACAGGAAGGATGTTCAGCATGTTAGAGTGATGAAGAGTAGAGACAGGAAGGATGTTCAGCATGTTAGAGTGATGAAGAGGAGAAACAGGAAGGATGCACCGAGTCAAGGTTCCAAACGGTGAGCAGGAATCATGAACGGCTCTCAGGATGTCGGTATGTTGTAGGCAAAGCCTTCGTCCGCTCCTCCTTTAGCCACGCCCCTTCCCTCACCTTATCAAATGGTTATATGTCGAGTTCAATATGAGGATTCCTGACAGACTCCGCAGAGATTCACCGGATTCAGTGCAGATCTATCAAAACGCAGGCAGTGCGATATGCAAATGAGGCTGAACGATATTGCCTTCAGGGGGAAGACATGATCGTGTGCTTGTCAGTCAAAGACACAACCTTTGAAGGCTTTGGATGACAGAACACCAATCCTGATTAGACCTGACAGGAAGTGAGCCAATTAAAGTTCACTTCCATCGGCCTTGCTCGCTCCCCTGAAGCCAGGCCGGGCCGTTTAAATCTTATACCAGTCGAAACTCGTTAAGAAAATGGTCGAGTCAGAAATGTGAATTCACCTGATCCCGACTTTCACACGCCGACGGTGCGGCGAGCGCATCGGCGAGGTGGGTGGGAATGTCCTGATAAGACACGCCCACCTTTCTGAGCTGAAGCGACAAAAGTAGTGAACAGTATAAACAAAGAAAGGAAAAGTACTCCGTTGCTTTAATGTACGAATACACAATCACAGATCTAGTCGGGTCACACAATGTTGTCCATATATGGGCGTGTAACAGGAAGTCTCCATTGCCGAGACGTAATTATTCATGGCTTCGAGCGTAAATCCCTCTGGAACATGAAATATAAATGTATTTGTGCCGTTCGGTCAGACACACCACAGAAGCCGTTTCGGCTCCCCCACAGCACCAAGAAGGACCGCCCCCCCCCCCCCCCCCCCCCGCCGTATGACCGCTGCATTTCTCTGGTTATAGTCAGACTGACCACTGGGAACACGAGTCGCCGGCGCGCCGATAAGAGCGTTTCTGCACACATTTCCAGCATGGAATGGGTTCAAGGCCCGGCTCTGACCAGATGGCGCCGTCACCGGAGACATCGCGCTCTGGACTGGGAGGACGAGTCGTAAACATTCCTTACGATGTCTTTGGGAGCAACGACGCACTTTGATATTTGATCTCGCCGTGTAATAATAAGCCGTATTTAAGAGCACAGACTTTGATGGCTTTGATCTGCGTAATTGTGAAAGGCCTCGCCGGATGTAAAGAGGGCTGATGAAAGGCGGGACTTCCCGCCTTTTGCTGCTCTGTGACTGGTGAACAGCCAGCGACCTTCGCCTGCTCACCTTGTCAGCAGGAGAAGGTCGTTCCTCTCATGATGTCGCTTTAATTTGGAGGCGAGCTTAATCACATCCGTCCGACTCATGAGGGGAACATGACCGGCTGATGGACAGCTTGTTAATTGAAAGGGTCATTTAAGAATAGTTTAAATTATTCATTGGGCATGTCAGAAATATCCTCCCAGACTCCATTTCCATTTCCTTTTGAAAGCCGCCGTGGTGCTCTGGGACCTGCGCTATCTGAGTCTGCAGTGCCGCCCCACACCACCTGGTGACACCACCTGGTTCTCCTGAACGCTCCCTTTCCCGCTCCACTCCGAGAGCAAATCCTAAAACAAGTGGTTTGATGTTGAAGGCAGAAGGGGCCTGAAAGCTTCCCCGACCAGCCAGACCTGAGACTTAGACAGTCGAAGGGGCTCAAGAAAAACTGTTTGCACTGGAGACATGTGCCACATTTGCCCTATGAATGGAGAAGAGGAGGAAAGATTAATCACCACCTATAAAACACCCTTTTCCCCGGGGCAATCCCAGTGTTTATGTTTTTACCTGTCAGACTAAACTGGGGGACCATGAAAATCGATTTCAGGAGTTACCATTTTTTCCAGACCTGACATTTCACACAGATTCAATGAACATAACAAACTGCTCAACAGCCAGGGTTTAACTCGGATTTAAATTGTAATTTTATTTTTATTTTTATTTTTAATCAAGTAAACCCGAGGAGAACAAGACAGTTTTTTTACATGTCGTTTTTTTTGCTCATTGAATAGCAAAGAACGAAACTACTTAAAGTGAAAATAAGGCATGGCGAGTTAAAAACGCAGAAATCAGCACTTTAATCGCCTGATAGTCAGCGAGGCTGAACCACGATGCTAGCGCTGCACAACATGAATATAAGACAAGCTACATGCTAATACTTTCGTAGCAACCGATGTAAACTGTGTCTAGATTGTTCTCATCAGCTGGATACATCTAGTTACACATGCATTGTAAGCCTAGCCTAGCCCCCCCCCCCCGGATACATCTAGTTACACATGCATTGTAAGCCTAGCCTAGCCCCCCCCCCCCGGATACATCTACATCTAGTTACACATTGTTCGATCTTTCTACAGTATTTTTAAATATTAGTCTCACTCTGACTTCGACCTTTGACCCAATTCATGCCCCCCTCCATAATCACAGATTTACTGCAACACCTCACAATCAAGTGGTCTCATGGGAAACAGACACACACAAAAACAAAGACTCACAAACAACCAAGTAAACAAAAGTACCACAAAATTAACGACATCATAATTCCATCAGTCTCAGCAGGGCCATCAGCCGCCGCCACCGCCATCATTGTCTGGACTTATGTGGGCTATTTATTTTGCTGCTGGTCAGCACAGACTTAATTACCACAGATCATCTGCTGTAAGAAAGAATTATCTCACGGAGAGCACTTGTCTTCTCTGATTGAATTAGTAGAAGTCGAACGAGGGGCAGCATCGTCACGTAAAATCACGGCAGCGAATGTAAAGACTTTAATTTCTACACCCTGAAATACCAGTGTAAGATATCTTGGAGATGCGTACACCTGCTTCAGCAGTAATGTGATTACTTTTTCACTGACAAATGGCGTACAAAATTTCACAATTTGAACTTTGGTGATTAAAGTTGCTCCTCTGATTATTGGTCCAATACTTCAGCAGCTGGGGGGGGGGGGGGGGGGGGTGCTCTGCATAACCGTCAGGATATACCGCACAGTGAAATATGAGACACTGACAATTAGATAAAATATAAAGTATTACAACCGGCTGTGAAAGGGCAAGGGCCTGGTGTAAGAACAGTCAAGCCTCAATCTCCTGCCTTTGATCATTAATATATCCGAGTTGGATGTTCCTCGTAAACACCCAGACTCCTCTGCTCCAGCTGATGGTATCCCATGACGATGAGGCCATGCCTTGTTCTGGCGCTACAGCGACGATCCTCCCAAGATGCGATGAAAGCCACCAAAAGAAAGAGGGCCGTAACAATAAAACAGGGATTTCATCGCTGAATTTCAGCAGCAGCATCAGACGGCGTGATCAAAGGGAGTCCGGTAAAAGCTGGTCGTAAAGCATGTGCTCTGCTCGTGTGTGAAGTTCACGTCCCGTCATTGTCAAGCTGGTAAATGCAGTGAGTGGCCATTGGCATGAACTCAAGAGTCATCAGGAGGAAGCGGTGGAGAACGTTTGAGAGAGAGTTTGAGCATCGAGCAGCCTTCCTTATTAGGGCGCGAGCGCCGCCTCTTCAGGCTGGACACGTTGCAAGGCGGAACCGTTCCCCCGATGCTGCGTAGTGGCCTTCCCGTGCGTGTATGCTCGCCATTAGCCGGATCAAACCCTCCTGTTATGTCACTCTCAGCTTAAAGTGTTTTTCATCAAACCCAATCGATCGCCAGTCCACTTCCTGTCACCAAGGCCGAGGTGCCGTTTGTATTCTTGCGGAATGACAGGAAGCAGCTAATCCTCAGCACCGTGGTGGATTTGCCTTTAGCCCCGTTATCTTTCTCCCTCTCTTTATTCTCCATGTATGTCCTCTAGCGCCTCGGCTTGTCCAATGGCGCGAGGTCAAGAATGACAGGGAATGCGAGCGTGCTAATCTCGCCGCCGGTCAGCTCTGGAAGTGGACCTCCATCAGCTTCGTCATGGTATTTGATACCGGAAGACTAGACCTCCCCGGACAAATAGTAGAATCTCCTTGAGAGCAGCGCTGAACACGGCGGTGATAGTTTGGGGAGGGAAGCCAATGGAGGAATGGCCCCCGGCCCCTCTAGATGACAGCGATGACCCCGCTGCCACATTCCGCTCAGTGAAACACAATGTAATTCCCCGATGGGCTTTTCATGCTGAGAGGAAGTCAGGATGCATGAAGCATGATGAGATCATCTTACGTCGCTGCCTGTCTGACAGTGGCTTCACCTCCCCCCCCCCCCCCCCCCTTCTAGGTCACTCTCAGGGGCCTCCACTTCAAAAAAATCAGTTTTGATTCTGCTCCCAAAACGAGTGTTTCTCCATCGTAACCCAGAGGAGCGCTGAATTAATTAAGAGGTGAGATTCACACGAAGGAACTGTTACCACACCACACACACACATAATGGGAAACAGCAGGCTGCAGATATGACACGGAGGCCGAGCTTCCTGTCAGGCTGCATGCAAACCTGCCGTCTTTGAGCACACTTTAACCACAAGCTGGAGAAAAACCATTGACCTGCAATAACAGGCTGAGGCTGAGAATCAATGCAAACGTTCAACGTCAGCTTCCATAAGAGATGCCACAAAGGCCTCTTCCAACAACAGCGTCACCACAAATCCCCTTCAGATGGTTCAACCTGGACCAACTCGAGGCCTTGCAAGGCCCGAGAAGACCTGCGGTTTTCTCTTTGTCCTCCAAGCTGCATGGAGGTGAATTAAAGGGGAGATAGCAATGCTTTGGTTTCCCTCTGCCCGCTCAGCCACATCTGGCCAGGTGTTGGATCGCTGAAACATCACCGGAGGACAAGTCAATTGATGTTGCATCGCCGTCGTGATGAAATCCAATTGCAATAAAAATGAAACATGAAATCCAACCTTGAAAGACTCGCACCTTCTCATATTTACTTTCATCTCACTTTATGAAGGTTTTATTTCCCCCTTAATGGCTCAGATGACCTCATTATTTTTAAGTCTTAAGTTACATTCGTTCTTCTGACGTAAGATGCTTTATTTTCCTGCTGCAGGCCCTGTACTGGTAGAGAACCAATGCACACCTCCTCTGGAGAGATGCACGTGAACCCACCACTGAAGTCGGGGGGAGACCACGGGGAAGACCCAGGACACGCTGGAGAGACTATGTCTCTCTGCTGGCCTGGGAACGCTTCGGGACCCCCCGGAAGAGCTGGAGGAAGTGGCCGGGGAGAGGGAAGTCTGGGCTTCCCTGCTTAGGCTGCTGCCCCCGCGACCCGGCCCCGGATGAGAGTTAACTCCGCCCACAGGTCTCTGAGTCAGTGGAGGTTGCTGGTTCAGTGTTTGTGGCTCTCACTATGCTCTCCCTCTTTTTCCTCAGATCTCCTGAGAACTTGGTGATCCATACTTTCCTCTAGAGGCTGATGTGAACCTGGTGTATTGGGACAACTCTTGGTGATGATTGGATGGAAGGGGTAGAATTAAGGGGCACAAATAAATCCATTGCACTCTCTCCTCAGAACACTGTGTATTTGTCACTTTGTGTTTGTCCATGTTGTGTGTTCACTGCGGTGTGCACAGCCCTCTACGGCGGTAAGCAGGTAATAAAACTAATAAAATAGGAATAGGCTAGTCTGCCAAGAGGGCAGGTGACGGTCACAATCACTATAAGAATAAAAAGCACAGAACTCTAACAGAGACTGACGTTGTGTACGTTGTCACTGTGGAGCACGAATGCAGACAAGGTAAAAAAGAAGAATAAAAAAAAAGGAGAAAGGAAAAAAACATGGCTCCGCCCTTTTCTGCTTGATAGGTCGGCGTTATTTTGTGCGTTTTCCTCGTTTGTGCTGTTTCTTTACTTTAATATCTCCAGCAGCGTGTTTGTCTCAGATACCGGTTCTGACTTTCGCTCGCTCTGCTTCAACTCGCTTCCTGGAATAACAGAAGCACGTTTAGCTGACGTAGCGCAGTAAGAACGGCTTGTCCCGAAACATCGGGAAAAGTGTTTTCATGCGCCCTGATCGGATTATCAATCAGTATAAACCACCCCTCTTGATGAGAATATAATCTTGATCGGAATGAGCTTGATCGGGTCAGACTAATCCGATTTGGGTGTGTACATGAAGTGTTTTTATTCCGGCCAGGCTTTTAATCCGATTAAACGTGCCCATGTAAACACCGTCTCAGATCTTACCGATTTAAAGTTTTGACAGAAAAATACCCCATACTGACAGGAAGACATGTCCCAATATGGCTGCTGTAGCAGCCTGCAAACAAAGACCAGGTGGGGGGGGGCGGCCCAGAAAGATGCTCAAGGGAGACAAACCAAAGATACGATTGGAGGCACAGCAAGCGTTTGAAAAAGAAAAGAGAGACTCCACAGATAAAACGGGAAGCAGCTGTTGTTGTTGACACTTTGAAAAGAGAACGCGAGAAGTGGGAAACTGGCAGATGACAGCAGCAACAGGGGCTCTACGGATCACGGGTGGCGTTATGTAACCGTCACTGATGTATCCTCAAGGAGAACTGTGACAGGGCAGTTTGGTTTCTGTGTGGATTCTTACAAGGCAGCGATCAGTCTGTCAACACCGGAGCTGAGGCGGCCCGAAGCATCGAGAAGAGAGGCGCCCAAGTCGAGCCCGGATAGGTGAGACGGGTCCAAGCCTGCTAAAGAAGTCCCATGATTTGATCAAGTTTACATCTCGACTCGATACTTTCAAACCTCTCTGCAGGCCAGGGAACGCACAAGGAAGGCTAATAGCAACCGTAAAGCACTTGTAACATGTAAGATGGCTTCAGTGACGTTTTAAAAGCCTTCAGTGCCTCAGCCTGCACTCTTCTGGACTCAGATGTTGTGCCTGGAATCTGTATCTGGGATCAAGGTCAGATCCCATTCACAATTAGACCCCGTCTGGCCATGCTGTCTGGAATGAAGCTGGAGTCTCCTGGAATGCCGTTTCATCTCGACTTGGCTTATTGGCACCATTTCCTGTTGGGCCTAAAGAACAATGTCTTGTTTATCTTTGGTTTTATTTGAGGACCTTGTGACTGAACCTCATTGTAGAAAACACTCAAACCACCGATCTGTACTGATGGTGGATTGAATTTCCAATATTTATTCTAAACATCTCCTGATGCTGAGCGAAACATTATCAATTAGAAGACATTTTGCTTTTACCGTCGCAGCAACCAGCAGATAGCCGGAGTCATTTACCCAGTTTGGTATGTCGGTTAGAAGCTCCCCAATTAAAAGCCTCGTTTGAAGGTCAGAAATGTTCCAAACAACACCGTGAGCATCTCAAGCATGCAGCTCTGTGAGGCTGGTCGTACAGAAGCGTCGGGCTGCAAAGGGCTGGAACATTTCTGGTAAATTTGGGAAATATTCCATATTGGAATGTCTCCACACATCGGATAGTGCACGTGGCATGTTTTGGTAAGATAAGACAGAAGTTTGTAAGAATGATAATGTAATGGCACGAAGAGATATAAATAGTTCAGCTCCCTAAACAACTGGAATGTCTTCAAAACATCTGGCAGGAGGCCGAGAGCAGCGTCACGTGAGGCAGCTAGCGTCTTTAGAAGAGTAGATGGGAAACGAAGTGATGCTAGCTATGGCTCATTTAGCATCTAACGTAGCAGCTAGCTCTCTACTAGATGAACACATTTATATTTGATACTTGTAATGTAAACATTAAATAAATATATTAGCCCATAATATCATCAAAACCTGCTTCACTTGTTGGAGTCCACAGAGTCAAACGTGTGGCTTCAACAGTCTCGTGCACGTGATGGAGGAATGCACAGTGCACGTAGGGGGCGTGGTCTCAATAACCATGCAGTGAGCAGTGTGCTATGTGCACGTGATGGAGGAATGCACTGACATCCAAGTGTACTTGAATGGCATCTGTTTGTTTTAGTCAAGATTGTGCTAAAAAATACTTTCCTCAACTATATTTAAATTCCCTATGAGGAGGAAAACTTCAATTTTAAATATTCCTGTTTATTTCCATAAATGTCCATTTATTAACTTAAATTCCCATTAATTCCTATGGAAATTTCCCATTTTTGAAAATTCCCTGAATTGTGCCACCCTTGCCAAGATTCACACCAGCTGTCAGCGTGCCAGCGAATCAGCACCCTGCAAAATGGAAGCCACAGAAACGTGGCGACGGGGGAGTGTTTGGCAGGAAGCACCGTCAGCAATGAGCAGCGAGGATTCAGACGATGCCACGCTCGCTGAGGCGTGAGCCAAGCAACTCTAGCCTTTTGAAACCAGCCACTGTGAGGAAGAGTTCATTTTTGCAGGTCGCCAAGGTCAACCGGCAGCTGGAATGACCTTCACTGAAGGGCACAAGCCAAAATAACAGCAGGTGCTGCCGTCCAAAGGCAGGAAGGAGACGCCATCCCAAAGAGGCTGTTCAGGTGTTAAAACCCGAAGCAGGAAGCCTTCAAGGTGAGGTGGGATGTGAAAACGAGCGTTAATGAATGATAATGAATGTTAATGAATGTTAACTCTTCCGTTGGAAGTTCCTGCCATCGGACCAACCGAATGAAATCAAGTCTACTTCACTGCAATCAACGCTAAACATTTTGTTTTCATTTTTGCACTCTCCCATCTCCACATGGCAGGAGCACCAATTAGCCAGGGGCAGATCGTATTACATACCCAGGGGTTAGACGGGGGGGATAATCTGGTGCCTCCATCACCTGAGATTTAAGAAGCACTCCCATCAATGTGCACTCCTCGATCGCTGTGGAAAAAAGGTTGGGGGGTAAAGGTCTGCCATTAGCCAAATGGACTCGGCTGGCAGAGGGGAGCCTTCCTCTAATGTGTGGCGTACTTAGGAAGGAGGAACGTGGGCCAGTGTGAGTGCAGGGAGCCCCGCCCGGCTGCAGGGAGCCCCGTCCGGCTGCAGGGAGCCCCGCCCGGCTGCAGGGAGCCCCGCCCGGCTGCAGGGAGCCCCGCTCGGCTGCAGGGAGCCCCGCCCGGCTGCAGGGAGCCCCGCCCGGCTGCAGGGAGCCCCGCCCGGCTGCAGGGAGCTCTGAGTGTATATTAGCTAGCTGAAGATTAGCCTGTCCTGATAAAGCTCCGACTGCGTTTCATGTCATCCAATCAAGCCGCTTGGTGGGAGATCATTTCATCCCACGAAAGCTAATAACGCTTTTTAATCCGTCCTTTTCGACATATCGGACTACGACATGCAATAAGTGGCGCTCTCCGCTGCACGCACCGGGGCCGTTGCTGAAAACGTTAAATATTAGCGTTACCGCGCTGCACTCGCACTACAGGCCTCTTCTTGCATCCTTTTTACAAACCCCCCCAGCCTGTTGCATGGAGCGCGGCGTTTTACAATCAGCCATAACAAGGCAGGAAACTACCGTAATAATCGCCCGCACGCCGTCTGTGGCCGGACTTTTACAAGCATTAATAGCAATTAGGAGCCACTTGAAAGCTCGGCTCACACGCTGCCGTAAGCCAACATATATTAACCAAAGTGCAGGCTCCGTTTGGTTTGATGGATGCCATTATGGCTTTATGGCTTCACTGTTACCTTTTATTGACGCAGTTTGTTTGCATCATCCATCCTGCGATGGGGAGCCCGAGTGGAGATGCTGTGGCTGTTCAGCGTTATTGGCAGGACATTGATTAGGAAGCGGATTGGCTGCAGGTTCGATGTAAGCCCCTGCTGCTCATCCAGAAGCCCTCTGATCAAATGACAACATGAGTGAACGAGGACAAATCTGCCAATCGGCGGATCCCCTCAAGCCTTCATGAATAACTCTGAGACACAAACTTCCTGTTCCACTCATTTGTGGAAGGTTCAATTCAACAACTGAATCGTGTAAAGCTGCGAGCTAAGGCTATTTACTGCCTTTCATGTTTGGTGGGGTGGCAAAATACTACATGTAGGAAAGAAATTGAGAAACAATTCACAGGTAGAAATATTAGCAAAAAGAGAAAGTATTTCAAAACGCACTGCAGGAAACGTAGAAATCAGCAAGAAGCTGGCAAAGGACAAGCAGGTTGAGGAGAAACACGCAGGTTCAACGGAAACCTAACAAGGAAATGCGTTTTTCGTGCTGAATATTGGTCCTAGTGATCGACCAATATCTTTTTTTTTTATCACTGATAGTATAGTATTAGCCAATCAGAGCAGAGGCTGAGCCCAGAGGGTGCCAGTAGCAAAGGACGTTTGCTTTGGGCTCGTTTTCAAAGGCCTGCTTGCGTATTTTTGCTCGTGAGATCTGGAAACCTGGCGTTGCTGCATTGGAGCCAAAGTAACAGTTTTACATCGATACTTATCAGCCGATGCCGACACGTCTCAAAATGCCGGTTATTGGCCGATTATAGGTCGATCCCCAATCTGTACTGAATAAAGCATTCTCTAGACAGATTTGATAATAATAATAATAATAATAATCGTTGGGGTTTTGGGTTTTTCCTTAGTTTGATTTCTGTTCGTTCGTTCTCCTCTCTCGCTCTCTCTCGGCGGTGGGCGTGGCAGAGAACGGAGCGGCTACACCGGTGATCCATCCTCCCATTCCCCGACTGCTTAAATCCCTCGGTCACCTGCGTTCCAGTCACCAGATCACCCCCCGGGGCTGCTTCCTGTGTATGCGATCTGTTCCTGCTCTTGCTATGCCGTTCCGTTCTCCGCCATTTTTGCGTTATTTCAGCTGAACTGGACTATTTTCCAGATCCAGCCCGTTCCTCTTGCACTTTCTGGTGGCTGTGATTTAGTGTTTCCTTACTGGACGTTCCAGCCCGTGTTTTTGGTTTAGCGTTATTAAATACTCTGATCTGTTCTCTGGCTCTGTCTCCGTATTTTTGGGTCTTCTCTGTTCATTAGTCGCTGCAACAAATAATAATAATAAATCCCAATCCAATCAATAAACATGCAGAAAAACGTTAGAATTTGTAGCCATGTACATACGAGTGCAGTTACACAACACGGAGACAAACGCCATTCCCTTTCTGTGGTGGAGTTTAAACACCAAACGTGACGACTTGTCACACTTCCTGTCGCTGTTTGCTCGAGTTTGAAGACTTAAGAGGAACGTCAGCAGATCTAGAAAGAGTTTGAGGTAAACAGATCCTGTCGCGGCTCCGCTTGGGCGCAGAGCCGGTGCCGTTCTGCTCCGGTTGCACTCGGGCAGACTGTGAAACGCCATGAAGGGGAACAAGGGCGGCTGAATAAAGCGCGGTCTGAGGCCGGCATCAGCCCCTAAAAGACCACAATGAGACCAGCGGAATGGAGAAAGGAATCCTGAAACAAAACAAGCAGCTAATGAAACGTCTCACCACCCGTACAAATGCAAAGGCTAATGATAGCTTGAAATAAAACAGTCAATAGCCAGCGGAAACCCACAGAAGAAATGGATTTGGGCTTTTATTGATAGTGATAGTGAAGATTGGACTCATCCACGCATCCGCTGCGTCTTTCAGGAGAGCTAGTCATTGGGAATTATCAATAACCTCCAGCAGTATGCATTCCTGCCCTGTTGCCTGACCTTTAGGAAGCCTCTATAAATTAGCAGGCCCCCGGTTATTCAACCCCAAGGCATTAAAGAGTAATGCCCTCGCTCTCACTCTGAAGCCCCCCCTGCTGGGACAACTGCAGGCGAAGTCGAGTCTCTGGAGTCGCATTTCATTCACCGATGCTCACTTCCTGAACACCCTCATCTCACTCATCTTCTTCAGGGGAAGCTCCAACCTGCAAGGCGAGGCGGGGGTTATGTAATCGCCGGCGTCTGTCTGTCTGTCTGTCTGTCTGTCTGTCAGCAAGATAACTCAACAAGCTCTGGACGGATCTGGATGAAATGCTCAGGGAATGTTGGGAATGTTACCAGGAACAGATGGTTACATTTTGGTGACAATCCAGAAGAGATTCTGGATCACTTTGAAATCTCCGTTAACTCTGCAGTCAATGGAGCTTATCTCGGTTGATTATTGGAATTTGACACAGTCATGTAGGGGGGGGGGTCCCTATCATACCAAAGCATGTCATCCAGATCGGATCCAGAATGGACTACGTTTGAAAAAAAGGAGGTCTGTGCTCTTTGAGTGCTTTTCTAGGTATAACATAAATCCTTTCGATTGATCAGGTTAAGAAAACCACATTACTCCATCAATCAACAATCAAACTTATTCAAGTAAATAATAAATAAATAAAAATATCATCCAACACAAGTTATGACATTGACTTTGTTCAGAACTCTTTTGTCAGAGTTGAGAGGAGCAGAACTGCAGAACAACCAACAACTGCGAGCCGCTAAGAACATGTAACAGATGCAGCATTTTACAAAAACATGTCTCGCGGGCCACAAAAAATGGCGCGGTGGGCCACATTTGGCCCCCGGGCCTTGAGTAGCCCAGAATGAATGAACCACATACTGACACCTTTAGCAAATTGAGATAAAAATGCTACTCCTGCATCCAGTAAGGGTGAGACATTACTCAGCATTTTTGGCTGCACTTTCCACATTTCACCGCTCGCCATTGTCAGTTTTAATGGTTGCATGCAAAAGTCAAAATGTCATCACTCAGAATCCTGTTGCTGAGTTGCATTGAATAGAATTTAGAGTGGCTGGTTTAAATGAATGATCAGCTACAAGTCATCCAACCAAGCTGTTGTCGTTGATGAAGTGCATATATCTGGAAAAAAAAGCATTAAATCCAGAAACAGTTATCAGTCAAAAGTCCGCAATATACTGCAAATAATTGGGTTCAGAGATATCACCATTGATTCTGACGTTTGGTCAAGAAGCGCCTGCAAATGCAACTACTGGGAGTGTGTTGGTTCCTGAGGATGAAAGGTTTAGTGGTGGCGTAGGGTCGGTTCCCGAGGATGAAAGGTTTAGTGGTGGCGTAGGGTCGGTTCCCGAGGATGAAAGGTTTAGTGGTGGCGTAGGGTCGGTTCCTGAGGATGAAAGGTTTAGTGGTGGCGTAGGGTCGGTTCCTGAGGATGAAAGGCTTAGTGGTGGTGTAGGGTCGGTTCCCGAGGATGAAAGGTTTAGTGGTGGCGTAGGGTCGGTTCCCGAGGATGAAAGGTTTAGTGGTGGCGTAGGGTCGGTTCCCGAGGATGAAAGGTTTAGTGGTGGCGTAGGGTCGGTTCCCGAGGATGAAAGGTTTAGTGGTGGCGTAGGGTCGGTTCCTGAGGATGAAAGGTTTAGTGGTGGCGTAGGGTCGGTTCCTGAGGATGAAAGGCTTAGTGGTGGTGTAGGGTCGGTTCCCGAGGATGAAAGGTTTAGTGGTGGCGTAGGGTCGGTTCCCGAGGATGAAAGGTTTAGTGGTGGCGTAGGGTCGGTTCCTGAGGATGAAAGGTTTAGTGGTGGCGTAGGGTCGGTTCCTGAGGATGAAAGGCTTAGTGGTGGCGTAGGGTTGGTTCCTGAGGATGAAAGGTTTAGTGGTGGCGTAGGGTTGGTTCCTGAGGATGAAAGGTTTAGTGGTGGCGTAGGGTCGGTTCCTGAGGATGAAAGGTTTAGTGGTGGCGTAGGGTCGGTTCCTGAGGATGAAAGGTTTAGTGGTGGCGTAGGGTCGGTTCCCGAGGATGAAAGGTTTAGTGGTGGCGTAGGGTCGGTTCCCGAGGATGAAAGGCTTAGTGGTGGTGTAGGGTCGGTTCCCGAGGATGAAAGGTTTAGTGGTGGCGTAGGGTCGGTTCCCGAGGATGAAAGGTTTAGTGGTGGCGTAGGGTCGGTTCCTGAGGATGAAAGGTTTAGTGGTGGCGTAGGGTCGGTTCCTGAGGATGAAAGGTTTAGTGGTGGCGTAGGGTCGGTTCCCGAGGATGAAAGGTTTAGTGGTGGCGTAGGGTCGGTTCCCGAGGATGAAAGGTTTAGTGGTGGCGTAGGGTCGGTTCCCGAGGATGAAAGGTTTAGTGGTGGCGTAGGGTCGGTTCCCGAGGATGAAAGGTTTAGTGGTGGCGTAGGGTCGGTTCCCGAGGATGAAAGGTTTAGTGGTGGCGTAGGCTCGGTTCCCGAGGATGAAAGGTTTAGTGGTGGCGTAGGGTCGGTTCCCGAGGATGAAAGGTTTAGTGGTGGCATAGGGTCGGTTCCCGAGGATGAAAGGTTTAGTGGTGGCGTAGGGTCGGTTCCCGAGGATGAAAGGTTTAGTGGTAGCGTAGGGTCGGTTCCCGAGGATGAAAGGTTTAGTGGTGGCGTAGGGTCGGTTCCCGAGGATGAAAGGTTTAGTGGTGGCATAGGGTCGGTTCCTGAAGATGAAAGGTTTAGTGGTGGCGTAGGGTCGGTTCCTGAAGATGAAAGGTTTACTGGTAGCGTAGGGTCGGTTCCTGAGGATGAAAGGTTTAGTGGTGGCGTAGGGTCGGTTCCTGAAGATGAAAGGTTTAGTGGTGGCGTAGGTGGCGGGAGAAGCAAACTATGTTGAACAAAGAGCAAGACGTCTTCATTTGCTGAAAGGTGGAAAAGAAATACATAAAACTGTATAAACTGATGTACAAACTGTGTGTGGTTCGTACATCACCGTGAAAGACTCGGCGGCGAGCAGACAGTGTGCCAGAAAATTAATAAATCCAGCCTTTTGAATCAAATGTGAAGCGGCATGTTAATCCATCAAATAGCATCAGAGGCTCCCTGCCATCCCGCACGGCGTCATTCCATCCGCTGCCGTAAGCAGCTCATTTTGGAATGACATGACAGCAAACAAAGGGAAAGGGAAAATGCTACGTTTCCATGGAGACCAGCAGCAGATCGGTATTCATGTTACGTTGAGTAAAGTTAACCTGCACATGTGAGACGCCAAAAAAAAAAACATGAGCGTAGCAGCAATGCTACAAAAAAAGTGATGAAGCCATTTGTAAAATGACCACCTCATTATGTCCTGTGAAATAACTGGATTTAGGAAAGGTCATTCCACCTTAAACCCCAAAAGGGCTGCCCCCCCTCATCATCTGGCTCCAGCCTGTTCAGTTAAGGGTCCTCAACTACTTTCATTAATATTTAAAGGTCAACATAAGCAATGTAGAGAAGGTCAGGGGCCTGGAACAATGCTAGCAAATAGCGCTTAATGCTACATCAATGTCACATATCCAGCAACCACAGCCAAGTCACACTGTAACTGTAATCAATGCATTCAACTCCAGCACAAAAGGTGTGATCTTTAGATAAACTTATTGATCCACGAATAAATGAGCCAAGCAGCCAGAGGAGGCGCCGACGGCCAGGTTTGTTGGGGGACTCGGAGTTCCCTTTTAAATGCTTGTTCTTTGCAATGAGAATCTGTCGTAGCGACGCACGATACACGATACACATCACGAGTTCTCCTCTAAATCACTATATAAATGTTAAAGTCAACACTGAAGCATAAAATGACACGAGGATAATGATTGAAGCAGACCCTTCTGTTGGATTACAAATGTACATGGAAGAGGGGGGGGGGGTAACAATCAAGTTAAGTTCAGTGAAGCTTTTATTTCACCAGCTTTTAGACACTAAACATAAATACTAGCCTGGTCGTCTTTGCTTCGGTGTATTTCCTGGTGTCTTTGACGCTTTATGCAGGAGGAGACGAGGACGTGCAGCGTTTGAGGCATCTCAGGTGGTGAAGCTAATTTGTGGCGCTGCTACCTTTGCTACAGTTTAGCGCCGTATTTTGCAGATGACCGTACTTTGTTCCACGTCTTCCTGGTGAAACCAGAACCGCTGCCGGATGACAGAACCCGTCCTTTGTTTTTGCGGAACCAAATCCTCCGTCTCCATCCTCAATGGACGCTAAAGTAACTCGTAAACCCGCCTGGGGTCGAAACTCTCTTTAGCTCTCTCCAACACAAAAACATGTGTGCAGGAAAGATGTCCGGTTGGGCGGGGTCAGTGTGCTGATTGGTTGAAGCAGGAGAGATGCGTTATAACATTCACGTCAACAAGTTGTACTCGATACTCGCGATGTGATCATTTCATACAACCCGCGAATCGATGCGAGTCGGATCTCACTGGACGCCCTTGCGTGATTAGCCACAAAGTAAGAGGCGTGTCCCACCATGGCAGCTCTTAAACTCGCTGGTTCGTCTGTCTGCATCTCGATAAACTGTCGTGATAATTTCAAGAAATGCTTCCAAGCTGTGAACGAAACGACGGACACTGAATTCAATTGATGAACTAATTTCTGCCATTACTGCGAGTTTAAGAGCTTCTCAGCGGCGCTGATATTGATATTCATAGCTCTGTCGGGGACTTCTGGCCAATCAGAGTAGTGTTGTGCGATTCCTGAACGAATCGTTCAAAACCCGTGATTCACTTTACTGAATCATGAGTCATGATTCTTCTTCCCCACTGAGTCGTTCACTGACTCCTCCCTGCTACCGCTAGTTAGCTGCACAGCTAGCTAAAGACACCAATCAGTATATTACTGCTGTTCTAACATACCTTGTAGAAACATGTCGAGTTAATCACTGTAATTGTGAGAAAAGCATCGATTCATGTTTTTTTAATGAACTACCAATTCCCCTGGTGAACCGTCCCACTCGCTACAAGCTAGCATCAGCTCAGCTGCGCTCACAACAAGAGAGAGGTTCAGTGAGTCGCTCACCCCCCCTCCCCCCAGCACAACGAGTCACTGAACCGCTCACCCCCTCCCCGCGGCACAACGAGTCACTGAACCGCTCACCCCCCCTCCCCGCAGCACAACGAGTCACTGAACCGCTCACCCCCCCTCCCCGCAGCACGACGAGTCACTGAACCGGAAACACTCACATACAAAATGAATCGCGGAGCCAAAACGCGCATCCGAGTCACTGAGTCGCTCACCCCTCCCTCCCTGCAGCACATACAACGAGTCACTGAGCCGGACTCACGTATGAGTCACTGAACCGGACTCACTAACCTGCTTTCAGCGGCAGCAGCCACTCGA
>NW_027180942.1:0-25000 GCF_040956055.1 Brachionichthys hirsutus | reverse complement strand
TGGCTGTATCTCTTGAAAAGGCTTTCCCAGAGGCATCCCACCAAATGCCCCCAGTTTTCAAACCTTTCCCATCACGATCCTGCAGGTCCCGACGATTTCCTAAGTTTCAAGGGTTTATAAGTTAACCAAGTTCTAGCAAATGATTTCTGAACTCGAGCCCGCACCGGAGGTCGTGACGATTCCAACTTAAATCATGAGGAATTCATCAATACAGAAATGCGCCTCAAAGGAATTCCACTCGGGGTGTAGGAATGAATTGGAGGAAGTCAAATATTTACTCGCTTCAGTGGTCTCTGTCCAAAATGACCGAATACCCGGACGCCTAAATTTTCACTGGGAATTGAACTTTTCCTCAGGAGCGGATTCAATAGCAATCATATGAGAAGAAAGGATTACATGCACTCCATTAGCCGTGTCGGTACCGTAGGCTTCATTTGCACATTTTATGGTCCTACTTCTGTGTTTTTATTTATTGCTGTTTTGTACTGTAGCATAATTGGTGTTCAAAGGAACAAAATAAAATTGACTATATGTAGAGATTCCCTGAGATTCACCTTTGCAAGGAATGTGCCGGCTTTGGATGGCGGGTGCTAATATTTCAACACCATGCGTGCAATTGTTCAATATGAAAAGAGCTGCCATTTTTGAATCACATTGTTTCGTAGTGTTTTGCTCTCGTTATCACGGAGGACTGAGTCTTATTAGTGAAAGGCCGTCGGCACACAAAACTGCTAATCGGTTTTTAATGAAAGATATGGAAATTGAAAATTGAGTTCACGTCTCTTCTTCTTCTTCTTCTTCTTCTTCTTCCTCGAGACTGTTCTACTGAGTAAACCAAAGGTTCAAAAAGCAGGTCTCTCAAAAAGAAAGCAATTTAGTTTGTATTCAAAGACGTAATTTTTCTAATGGTATAAATGCTTCTGTTTGATCACACCAATGAAACATTGTGAGTATAGCTGTGGTTATTTATTTGGTGAAATGCATTGTGGGTATCCAGTGTAAAAACAACACAGAAGTTAATCGGTCTTGTTTATTCAAGCCGAAAATCAAAGCCGCCTGACTCGGCTTTCACACCGGGATGAGAAAGGTTTGTCACTTTGGAATCATTGTTGTAAAGGTCTTCTTTTTTTATTTTTTATTAAATAATCAGATGATAAAACCCAGTCGGTCTGTGATGAGAACCCGACAGACACCGGCGACAGAACAATCATTGTGTCTCAGGTTTTTTTTCTTTTTTTACATTCATGATCAAAAGGCTTTCCTTCATTCCAAAGAGATGTGAGAAAAGTTCAACACATAAAGCTTGTGAAGGTTGGTGACAGAGGATTCCCAGTTACACTGATATTTCCACACACAGACTAATTGGGTGCAACGGAGGTTTTACCATATAGTTCCAACTGCTGCAACCCAGCGGACCTTTTTTTTTTTTCAGGGAACGCTGCCTTCTCCTTGTTAACTTTTACTGGTTTTGCTGTAAAGCTTCCACAGAGCTTAACACCAAAAGAAGGGATGAGAAATTATTTCCACGTTCGCCCCTCTCTCTATATTAATTCCATTAATTAGTTCCTGCCGTCTAGAAATGAGCCGCAGGCATAGTCTTCTAAAAATTTTAGAATATATTTAATGTCAAGAATGATTCCTGAGTATTTTGGGTGAAGGTATTATGCACTCAAACGTGTCATATTAATGACAGATGTGCTCCCGTTTATACAGCCGATCCCCATTGGCCAGCATAATGTAGACGTATGATGGGAGCATGTCACACAAGTCTTGAATCAGGTGTTATTATGGCAAGTAAGCTGTTAATACAGATGCATGATCAGCCCTTCTTCCTATTTGCAAGACTCATGGTGTGCTAATAATAGCCCTCACATGACCGTCCCTCCCCAGGCTATTTAGCGCCACAGTCAGCTCTCCATTCGCTATTCCTCAGGGATCTTGCGCAAACAACTTGCATTGAAGCCTCCATAAAGCTTTGAACAAATGGGATGGCGTGGAACACATAGAGGCAGGGAATGCCAAAGTTCCGGTTTTCCTTCTCGGAATGAGTGGCAAAGATTTCATTTCCCCTTTTCTCGCTTCGGAGGCCACGTGGCTCTTGCGACACAAATTCTAGTCTGGCTTCAATCTCCAAGTGTTGATCACCACGATAACGAGGCGGCGGCGATAGAGACAGCAGCAAGGAGGTGGAGGAGGAGGAGGAGATGTCACTTACAAATAGAATTTAGGAGGACTAAATGGAGCGACGGCTTTTACTGAGGAGAACTCAAAATTGAGGAGAATTGCAGCTGTTGCAGAAAATGATTGGCAGGATGATTTTTCCCGTGTTTGAAAAAGATGCCATAATTTACTACCGTCAAAGAAATGAAATATAAATCTAGATTTCCAAATCCACACGCTACGAGGTGCATTTCGATTTGTCATTTGTTTATTTGTTAATTCAACCCTTTGCTTATATGCACCACAGACCAAATAAGTACATGCACTAAGATTAAATCTCATCCTGAGATCTACGACTTGTTAAGTATTAGTTAGATGATGTTTGAATGATAAAGTGCTAACACTTTAATTTATATTTAAATTTAATATATCTGTACCGACAACACGATCAAGTAAGCGTGTTAGCATTTCGCTGCTAGCGTAGCTGCAGGCTATTCTCACTTCATCCTCAGCTTCAGCGCTGAAAATGAAAATGAATTCAACCCATGGTACAACAAAATGAAGTGCTAACATGTATTGTTACAATTACATATGGTCTCTTATAAGTAAGATTAGGATATTCATGTAGGTGTCAGCTTCCATTTTTATTACTTGAATTATAAAGTACAGATGGTCCTCACTTAACAAAGATGACATAATTGGAAGGTCGATGAAGGTCACTGCTTGCACCTGCATGCTTGCTGAAGCTTGCACAAAGTTTCCGTGCCGTTTCTCCACCGATTCAGACTGGTATTGCTGGGAAGCTGCCGGGTGTGAATGTGTACCGGCGCCAGTGTGTTCCCGTATAGCGAAAACATCCCTGAATAATTTAAGGTTAAAACAAAAGGACACGCTGCTCATTTTCCCTGCAGCATAATAAACAACTGACCTGAGATGGAAGGTAATTGAGAATAGGTCAAGTTTAGCATAGGCAATGTGCTCTTTTATTTCATTATGTATATATATATATATCTCCGTTTCTGCTTGACATTTTGTGGGTTTTCAATTAATCCTTTGTGTACTTCAAAAGGTGACTAAACTCACCTCTCAGACAAATTCGATTAACTCCTCCGAGCAGGTCGTTGGTTGCCGTGTTTATCACATCCTGCGTGAGCAAGCGTTTCAATTTGAGCTATCAGGCAGCTAAGCATCATCTCTTAGACTGATGAGATCGCCATAAGCAGAAAGCCATGGACCCCATCTCCTTTGGTCTTCGTCTGCAGTCCGCATTGAGAAAACATCTTTGTTTTCATTATCGGCAAGTTTGGAAAAGGACATAAAACATTATTCCAAACAAAAAGCAAAGCACTCATGCATTAAGTAGTTATGATTATATAAATTAGACTTGAGGATGATTGAGCACCATGGCCGGCATGATACACAGAACATTTAATTTTACAATGTCTCGCCGCCTTCTGTTTAATTTCTTGCACTTTTTTTTTTACAACTCAAGCTGCTGCACTCTGCTTTGTCATAATTTACAAAAAAAATAATCATATCCATTCAAAAGCTACCAATAAACAACAAACACACTAATGAAAAAGCTATTATATCCCAAGCGTAAGCAAATTATCGCTCGAGGGGTGAAATCTTGAAATTGTTATTTCATGGCTTATTATTTCATGCAGGATCTTGGAATGAGCAAATCAAGTAAATCATATTAAAAGAACATAACTCATGTCATGATTCAGTCCTCTCAGATTTCATACCTTTTTTTTTTTATCAGAACTGCGCAGAATCAACATGATTTTTTTGTTTGTGACAAGAAGTCGGTTTCTCCATCTCTTTCCTGTATTTCCTCTTTGTTGGTAAAAGTTTGCTGTTAAATCATTCATTCGGAGCAATCCTGGTGGCACTATACATTTGGCTGATCTGTGGTTGTGGCCCCAGAACAATGCATGGGGCTGAAATAGTTGAAAGCTGCTGCACTGTGTGAGGGGAGCGATAGCTGACAGCTATTGATTGCATGTGATGGAGAGCTCGTTTGGAAAGGTTTGAGCCAGTCATTGTGTTTGTCTAACAAGCTGTGTGGACACAAGTTGATCATTTTTCTTCATTAAAAAGAGAAAATTGTATTTTTGATTTATGTTAAATGCACAGACGGGTTGCACATATTACCACAACAACAAAAAAAACAAGACGCTCGGAGACAATTATTCAGTCTTAACAGACATTGCAGGTGACAGTTATTTCCCTCTTGGCATGCGTTCTTGTAGACTCTGTGTGATTGTGATCCTCGATCTCTATAACGTGTGTGTGTGTGTCGGCCGTCGCCACCACCATCAGTGTCTGGACACCATGCAGGTACTCAGGATGGCTGTCCTTCTGTCTCAAGCCATTAATGTCTACCAATTGCACTTTTCACATTACACCAAGTGCTTGATTATATAAAAAATATTATTTGATGCAACTTATGACTTCAGTAACCCATAATTTCATTACTTGGTTCAGGAGAATATTGTTCTTCTTATCTACTGGGTTCCATAAACTCTGGTTTGCTTTACTGTAGCCCAGGTGGAATTATAGCTCAGAAAAAGATAATAGTAACTCTCAAAGTTTAGCCATGAAAAGGTTTCCGCTTGTATTTCGGCTGTTTAAGGCCACAATCTTTGGGGAAACCTGAAAATGCACAATCTTTTTTTTTCACTGTTTTCCAATGCAAACTCATCTCTTTTTGCTATCAAGCCAATTCTATTCCTTGTCTATATTGCAAACGCTATAAGGTGGACCTTGGCTACTTACAAGTCACCACAGGGGCTTTTATTTATGAAGAACACAAAAGGCTTATATTTTTTGTATTACTTCTTCTGCACCGTGCCAGCGTGACTCCCAAAGAGCCCGATCCGCTTGCTGCGTTGGGCGACTGCAATCCTGAGATTAGTACAATGACAAGACACGCTGTATGGGGGGTTTAAGAGAATTGCACTGCTTGAAAAGAAGATTGAAGCACTGCATCAAATATGTGAGACTGAGCAACCCCCACCCCCCATTCAATTTGGTGCAGAGAATGGACAGCCCTATGTCGGATTACACTGAACGTAATGCATCCGTCCACATTACCCAATACCGGTATGTGTCCCAACACAGCTGAAGCTGTTGCTGAGGCTCTTCAGCTTTTTTACTGGCTACGCACCAGTGCAAGGCTAAACAGCATTACCTCACAGAAACATGTATGACTCATTGACTCTGAATAAAAGGTGTAATAATGCTCACTATGTTCAATGCAGTGAAACCAATCACATTGGCAGCAATAGGGCGGAACAAATGTGAAGAAACTGCTGCAAACTCACAGCCAGACCAATGACCAAATTTATCAGTGACCGTTTCACGTCTTCATAACCTCATGCAAGTGTCGCCTATGCCCAAACGGGAATATGAATATATTTATTAGATAGTATGTTAGAGTACAAGTACAGTCGAACAGTAGCATGTATTAGTAGCACGTATCGTCTTGTAGCCAACAAGGCTGTTACCAATGGTCCTCTCTTTATATTCAAACAAAAGTAAGATTATAATTCGTACTGGATCTTTGGACACGCTGCAAAGGAATAATGCCTCTAAGCTCTTATGAAAAGGAGGAGAAACCAAGCAACTGTCATTCTAGACATGTATTTATTTCAGACCCCATTCCAGGCTTGGGAAACGGGATCAAATCTTTCACCAGACTAATTGCCTTGAATACATGGCAGAGAGATAGACAGGCATGAATCACACGGGATGAAGATTATGAATGATTTTTAACATCCTTTGGAATTGTAAAGATTGTTTTAATCGGATTAGAACAATATTTGTCTGGTCTTTGTCTTGGTCTCGGTTGGTGTGGTCTTGGCTACAACACTATCTAATCCCAGAGGGAGGCATCCGTGCAAAGTGAGAATGCACTTCTGAGTGTGAAGGCCGGCGCAAACACTCTTAAGGCTCTTAAGGTTGATGTTGACCAGATGGGCAAGGCAGTGGGGATACAAGCTTCCTGGCTTTATCAGGATGTTTATGCCCACACCCCCCATCCTCACCGGGCTCCCTCCTTAAGGTGCCCTGCCGAAAGTCAGTGTAAGTGATGAGCTGTTAAAACAACAATAACCACAAGCATCATCACTGTGGCATCTATCATAAAATATTCTGCTTCTTGCAATCTAAACAGCCGATAGGATGGTCAAACAAATCAACGCGATCACAGACCATCTGCTACCCGTCGGGGCACTTTTGCATTTGTCAGCGTTCGGCTGCAGTCTCCTCTCCTGTCCTAGAATCCCCTCAGCTGAAAATCCTTTTTGCCTCAACGATCTTATGATTGGAAATACTTTGCATTTGTTTTTGCACCAATCACGGCAATCTCGACAGAAACTTGAAGCTGTCAATTTTTTACCAGTCAGACAAAGCCTGGAAACAGGACAGATTGCAAGACTGACATTAACGGGGCTGGATTTATTTCATTTGAATATCTTGAGCTTGAATTTCTCCGAATAGATCAGACTTCGTGTCACTAAATATTAATCTTAATTCGGGATAACAGATATTCACATCAACAAAAATAAAGAGTGCTCTGCCCAAGAGCTGATTAATTTATTGGGCTGAATTGTGACATTCAAGACTCGGTAATAAAGTTGTTAAACGTTGGCAATGTTTCTCTATTACTGTAAAATTAATTCTGACGTTATTTTTTTCTTAATGGCCATAGTACATTAATTAAGATTTCTAAGTCACATGGTGTAACTCCTCCACCTCGTGCATGCACTCTGCACCTGAGGCATTTATGAACTATTTGCTCTGCAATGTTTCACATCATGTCTGAAAGATACTATACGTTTTTTTGCAGTCTTCATACATCTTCCCAAGTGCCATGAAAACAGCTGCTGTAAACGTAAACTATAAAATGCACGAATCACTAACCAGGTAAAATAGTTTGAGATTGCAAATTAAATCTTTCCTGAAAGAAAACAATATCCTGGGGAAATTTCAATCAGGCTTTAAAGCGTGCTGCATCACTGAAACGGCATTTACTAAACTAAGCGGGAACCTCAGGCTAAATTGTGATGAAAGAAAACTTTCTCAATCATCATCCTCTCAGAACTAAGTGCAACATTTAATACCACGATGACTTAATCGATTTCTTCAAAAGGTGGATTCAGTCTTTCTGGCTCAAAACATAGCAAATAGAGAGCGTTTTAAAAATGCATCTGTATTAGGTTATGATCAGGACACTTCAGTTTTTATTGTGTCGTCATCTATACAAATTTGTATAAGTGCTAGCATTTAGCTACACGGCTAACACCTGGTTTGGCAACAGTAGAATTAACGAGCGAATATAGAAAGCAAAAATACATTTCAAATCTTAAATTCATGAAAGCACTACATAGAAATATTAGGGAAGTAAGATGGCTAAATATTTGTAACAAAAACTGGAAACATAGCTGCCCTGTAGCTCGTGAAACGTGTTTGTGCCTCTGCCTCACTTGCTTCTGAAGATGTGTTGCTTACGTTTGACATTGAGTTGACTTGTAAATCAGCTTTATTGTCCGTCAACATTGTGCATTCCATTATTCATCCTCGGCGAGGCTCGGCCATCTGGCGCAAGCTCCTTCGATTTTGTCTCCAGGCTCTGTGAATTCAAACCTTTGTTTGTGGGCCAAGTGCTTTGACAGGTTCCAGCACTTGCAGCTGACGGGGTACCTCATATCTCAGACCAATAAACTACAGCAGCAACTGTTCTCCAACAAACACACACTCACACACAAAATGAAAAAAATATCTACACTCAGGAAAACATTCCCAAGCCTTCAAGTGCTACTTCTCACCGCTCTCCCTTTTCTATCTCACAGATACCAATAAAAAAAAAGAAGCAGGGATAATTCAGGGTCATCCAGGTCATCGAGCAATGGCCAATTTTGACCCAGTGTTCACCATCATCCAAGGCGTTCCTGTCATCGCCACGGGAACGCCGGGACAGTTCCTTTCTAAGGAACAACTTTCTTGAGATCCTGTCTCATCTCTGCCACGTCCGCGTGACTAAAGCCCTCGCTGTCAGCAGTCGCCGACTATTAATTGCGCGGGGCTTCAGCTTTGGTAATTATGTTGTCAAGCGCAAAAAGAGTAGTAAGTGCAAATAATGTGAATGGTACAGCGGCAAGCTCTCTCTCTCGCTCTGCAAGGCTAATTCACCTTGATCCCGGGGACACATCGTTGTGAGAGGAGACACACACACACACACACACACACACACACACACAGCAACCCGCGAACCAATTGAGCATGCAAAGAACATTGTCACCTCATTTGCAATCAGGAAACTGCAGAAAGCAAACTGTATTTTTCTGCATGCAAGAAAGAGAGCCTTATTGTTTTGTTTATGTAAATATAAAGGTTATCATGCTGTCAAAGGAAACTCCATGCGAATGGGTCTAAATTAAGGTGTAAGCTTTTAATTCTGCAGCGTTCCTCCCAGTGTTTTAGAAGGTTGGAGGACTCGTCCCATCTGTACCCAGGAGGCTTGAAGGTTGGAGGTCGTGTGAACAACGGGAGTCCCGGAGGAGAGGCTTCTGAGTTCACTAGCCCCGTGTCTCAAATTGTGCCGCATCATCAGATTTCCGCAGAGTAACTCTGCGACTCAGAACTCCACCAGTGTCATCCAATATTATAAAGTTCATTTACAAGAACAGACTTTTAAAATATATATATATATATAAACCAATAAGCTCCTCTACTTCCATCCTAATATCTTTTCTCATCTATTGCCAAGCCTATTAATATTCAGAGTCTGTATGTGCCATATACTCAGCACCGATAATTCCTTCGGATTTAATAAATATTCCTCGTGATTTATTTTAGATATTCCAGTAAAGTTTTATCTGCAAAAACAAAATGTTGGATTATGGGCCCAGTGTTGCCTCTTTGTAACCCCCCCCCCGAGGTAACATCAGAGTATTCCGTACATCCTGACCGGAGGCCTCATTCTCTCGGTTCACGCACGCTTGCATGAATTCAGCACATTCATATTCAAGCTATTGCAAGGTTGCAAACACCTCCCCTGTGGCCTGGGGGGGGCACGCATGTAGATGAGGGTGGCCGGGTCAGGACAGTCATTGCCAGAGGGTCTCAGAATGCGACCTCAGAAATGGAGCGGGAGGCGTGACCGTGGAGGACAAACTGGTGAAAACAAACAAGAAAGGCGCATGCTCGAGCAGAATGTCCAAAGCACCGTGATGACCCCCCCACAAACACACATCACCTCTGACTGAAGGGGGAGGCAGGGCGCTTGAACTGCATGTTCCCGACTTTAGCCAAGGTGCTCCGAACAGGGCTGCCGCTGCCGGCGCCGCTCCATCTGAGAGGCGGTATCTGTGATCGCAACTGTAAAAACTGACCTTGACACTGCCAGGGAGAAACTTCACAACCTCAAACCCTCAGAGATAGGATTAAAGCGAGGGAAACAATCTGGGAGAGCGGGAGAAGAAGAGGGGACACAATGGAAGAAGTTATGAGTGAGCAAGATGGCATAGATAGAAAGGGAGCGATGAATAACAGTAACACGTTGCAGGACACACATCCAGAGGGAGGAAATGATTTGAAGCAGTTGATTGAATAAATTGAAGAATTGTATGTACATTCTCCCTTTATTGTGTTGCCATGTCCTCCCCGAGCTCCCGTATTGTAAGGGAAGCTAAACGAAATGCTCCGGGCGAATGTCAAAAAGGAAGCTTAAGCTTCACAATTGTCCTTAAAATTAATTTGGATCATCAGATAAGAGGGGTGGGGGGGGGGGGATGGATTCTCCGGGAGGCTGAATTTTGGATGGGAAGAGAAAATGTGGAGGCAGCAAACACGAGGACTGGTCTTCAAGATGCGGCGCATGAGAGGACGCACTAATCTCTATCGAGCATTTTATACTTCCTTCCTTTCACTTTGCTGATCGAGCAGAGGAAGCCTGTAAAACGAGCACCATTAAGGGCATCAAGAACGAAGAACTCGCTAAAGTTTTCAGGAGAATATGTCAAATCGGATAATTGATCGCACCATGGCTCGAAAATAGAACGACCCCCATCGCACGTGTGCTTCTGTCCTTTCTGTGCACATCAAATATGTGAGAAGTTGCATGTTAAAAGGAAAATGAGAAGCTTTCGCCCCAGAAGGAACGAAGACTTAACTTTTGGACGAAACAACTGAGCTGCTGCTTTTTTTTGGTCGAGGCAGATTCTGAGCTATTTGCCATCACCGACCGGTCCTGAAGATGTGAGGAATGAAGCAAAGCAACCGGAACGAGTCTGCTCCGGAGGAGAAGCCTTGATGGAGGAAGCTGACTTAGCGCTGGTCGCACTAATGAGCCGTTGAGATGGGAAGGGAAAGGATTACAAAGTAAATAACCTGAAAGGAGAAAATAGAGACGCTAGAGAAATAACTCACGGACGCAAATACAAACTAATTACCAGCTGTTTGCAAATTATATATTTTACATTTGTGCACATTTTCCCGGCCGTTCTTCCAGTTGTTTTGCTCCTTCACATGAATCTGAGCGTGACTGTTGCATGTCTGTGCCGCGAGGCTTTAAGCTTTGAAATGCAAAAAAAAATGTAGATTTTAATTGCGTAATCCAGACTTCACGAGCCCGGGGATTTGTGCTCGAGAGCCGGGCGACAGATCTGGTCTAACAAGGCACTTTGCGCCGCGGGAGACGGCTTCGAGAGGATTGTGGAGAAAAAGGTGGCGCGAGAATTTAACAAGGCTGAGATTTGGATTTGAGTTTCGGCTTTGAGACTTCTTAGCAGTCACAAAGACAGCAGCACAAGGGAGAGGGGAAAGGCAGATTCCAGCTCAGCTCCCGTCCTCCCTCCCTGCAGACGTTGTTTTGAAACGGCACGCACAAAGTCGAAGCGTTGAGCATTGTCAGCCCCTGAAGCGGCGAAGCCCGCGAACCTGCAGGCACAAGCCGAGAGATAAAGCAGCGTTTGGAATGAGGCGTTGTTTCCGCGGCTGTTCGCTGAGCTTTGCAGACTCACCTGTCTTGTTGTTTATGTTTGCTGATGAAGATTAATATGTTGTCTTATGTTTTTTGATTAAACATGCATTTTATCAGCAGCACTGGTGAGATTACAGCTGAGTGAAGGGATGCAATTTGGTTTTACACACTCTGAGGATTGTAGGTTTATCGGCATTGACCCACCTCGATCTCTGAAATGAATGTAACCCCCCGCCCCTCCAAAAAATCTTAAAGTCTCCGTAGCAATATGTTTTGTGCTTGATTTCTACAGCAAACATTTCAAAGAGGTTTTAAAATACAGATTTTCATTTCAACAAGGACATGCAAAAATAACACAGTCAAAGGGAAATGATGGTGAATAACATATTTTGAGTTGTGTTGCTTTCATTTGTTTTCTTTCAAAAAGCGTCTTTAGACGTCATTGGCACTCAAAGAGTTAAATGCAACTGCAGAAACATACATCACAGTGTCCAAAATCACTGGTTGACAACGCTCGTTCCTCACGGACTAATTAGAAATCGCGTGTCCTATTCATGTGTTGGTGGGAGCCCCCCCCCCCCCCCCCCCCCCCCTCCCACCGAGACCAGGTCCGTTGATCAGTGTATTCCTGTTACAGCACCCCTGAGCCAGATGCTTAATCCCCATCCGGCCTTGTGTCTTTCAGCTTCAAGTAGTCTGCACTCCCACTAAAGCTAATGTCTGCAAGCTTTACGCTTTAATGGCAATTTGCTGTAAATAAGTACCTTTTAGAGGTAAACAGGACTTAGACTCAGGCAGGCGTCGAGCAATTAGCGCCGCTTAGCTTTATCGTAGCCACGTCATTTAATTTTGGTTTAATTGGCCTATCCTCTAAGGTTGCAAATTATGAGGAATTTGAGATGCCACATTCAGAGATGTAATGGATGATGAGTTTATATTTATGGGTGTTTACGCAGTAAATTACATGATTAGGGCTTTTTTAATCATATATATATTTTTTTATATTTGTCGACCAGAGTTTTAATGCATCATCAAAATTTCACTGAAAGCATTATAAAGAAAAGTACAAGGTGTTGAAGTGGAAGCGAGAAGAGGCAGGACTTTTGCTGTTTTTATTGTATTTTAGTGAGCCAATAAAATCTACAATTAATCAAACCGCAGCAAAGTCACTGCTGCGCCGGCAAACTGTGGCCTTCAGGGCCCGTGAAGCTGCTTCCTCGCACTAATAAACTCAACTTTTTGGCTGAGGCGGCCCACGCGTCAAATGTTCTCAGTAATGAAAGCCTTTGAACATGGACGAATGAGCAAAAGCTCATCTCTTACTGATGAATTTCATTCTGCGCTCTCAAACTGCATGTTTTGTTTTGCATGCACATAAACCGACAGCGGCTGCCATTCAGACTGAGAATAAAGATCACATAGATGAACCTTACAGTTATGGGTTTTTTTTCTCCTGCTGCTTTACCTGTCTGCTCTCCAGTGTGGAGTCGGCATCGGGGAGACAAGTCGCTGTTTTTTTTGGGGGGGGGGGGGTGTCTAGAGACATCCATCCAGGCCAACCATGATAATGCAAGCTGCCGAAGATGTGTCAACTCCACTTAAAGACTCAGCGCTGAGTTGTGCCTTTGCTTCTGTTCAGATGGGTCCTGATGAAATCGTTTGCACAGGTGTGATGGACAGCTGAGGTAATTATTCTGCTCGAGCTGTGATGATTGGGCGTTGTGGTCCGACACTCGTGTGCGCCAAAATTTCGGCGAGCGGCTTTAAAGCACGCCGTGCCTCCTGCCAGCGAGGTGGAGATGAGGGAGACAGCCGGTTGTCACGGCAACCTCGCCCGTCACGACAGATGCCACACTTCCATTAAATATGGTCAGTCAATACGCGCCGGTTTAAACTTTGACAGAGTTTCTTTTTGGGCTGCGCTCAAAAGCATCAGCTTTCACCTGTCCCTGTTTGTCCAATGCATGTTCTCTGTTGGCTGGTTGGTCTGTCTGTTTGTCTGTAAGACAGACAGGAGTTCTAATTATTCTTCTCCAAATATCACTTGCTTCTTCTCTCTGTACTTTTCAAGCATCATCTAAGTGTCGTTTACGATGAGAAATGGACAGAAACCTGACTCTGAATGAGAAATAATTCAACATCGTCACTCCTTTGCCTTGGTTTGACATTGACTGTGCATCAAAAGCGTGTTGCTGCACATGCTAGCTGGAGGGCTGAGCTCCAGGAAGCTCGTGTGCTTTCACATCTACTGCATCAGGCTCCTGCTGCGAGCTCCGGGCTACATTTCCTGCAATTCTCAGAAGCTTTAGCTCCCCGCACCAGCATCAGAATGTATTTTCTAGCTTCAACAAGCAAATGAGTCGCTCTTGAAAGAAGTACCAACCCTCAGCAAAACACATGCATTCTGGCGTTCTGTGTATTTCTTTCCACAATCAGGTCAGGCGCCTCCATTTATCTCGACACACACACACATTAGTAAAACTGCAGCTGCAGACTTCGTGCGATGGCAATTTGACTATTAATCGAGCCTCACATCTATTTGCACATTTGAAGCATTCCGGTGATTTACGGCAGGGATGCAATTAAATCGGGGGGGTTGTCTCGAGGGTCCCCACCTGGACTGGAACCTGCAGCATCCCTTTTGATCTCCGGTGAGTGGCTGCATTCATAATGTCAGACCCTATCGGAATAGATTTTCAATTATTTCTGAAATCATGCAGCGTCACTAAAAGAGTCGGAGAGCAGCAGCAATCGCTGCAAGACCTTGGGTAAGTCAGGCTGTTGCGTCTCTGCCAGGATGTGTGTCGTTACATTGCCCCCTTATGGTCACTACCTAAAGCATTCTGCGCGTGAACTGTGGGATTCAAGCCCCAACGTGGTCAAGGGTCAGTTCCATTCTTCTCGTCTTACAATTACTGACCCTGCAGGAAAGTCCACAGGACTGCGTGCTGTAAAGACTTCTGGTTTTGCCTTCACTTCATGTGAAGATGAGAGCGAGTGTGTTTTGGTGTTCTGCAAGGGCTCGATGCTTGTCTTTTTTTTTTTTTTTGACTAGGTTTGTGTTTCTGCAGCATTAAAATGGAACATTGTTGTTGATGCTGAGCTGTCGAACGACGTCCTCTTCACTCTATCACTCCGAAAAGCATCCAGATAAAGGTTGGATTTATGGCTCCCACATCGCATCCGTTCTCCTGGTGCCATTCACGATTGCATTTTGTGAGTTATATTGTTGATGGGGAACACCAACAGGGAATATTTTTTGCTATAGTGGTATGCCCATTCCAAAAGCCAGACAATAGCTACAGATTCTAGACTTGATTTTTTTTAAATCGAGCAGCACAACATCGACAAGGACCAGAATAAACATTCAAGTTTGATATTTGCAGCCTGTCTGGATAATTGATTGAGGTTCATTAATCTAATCGACGGGGAATACATGTTTCACTTTTAATTACTTTCAGAGAAGAGCACTTGAATATTTATATGCATTTTATTTGAGCAGATGCAGCATTAGAAGCTGAGCCAAGAAGGAAAACCATCTGAAATGCATATAGCGGCCTACGCAGTCTCATATGTGCGTCAGCAGAAGAATGTTAAATGTGCGTATTCTGTGACGGCAAAGAGCTTAAGATGTCGTGGAGGAGAGAATAGAGATGTGGAAGACGCTTGCATCGGTCTGAATGTCTGAATTTCACTGTCCACTGCATGCAATCAAACAGGAAGTCAGGACTACCTGTCAGGACTTTTTACCTCGCAACAGAGAATTATTTCATAAACATATCACAGCATGAGTAGGATCAGTATCCTTCCGTGCACTGACCTTCCCAGATCCCCCTCCTCCTGAAATCAGCCCATACCTGTCACCTGTGTTTCTGTGATCACCTGCAGCTCATCGGCCAATCAGCTCTCACACTGCACATACTCTGCTCACTCGCTCTCTCTCCCGTGCCAGATTGCTAGTGACTTGTTTCTACTCTCCAGGGCTCCCATTCTGATCTTGATTCACATGTTCTTGCCCTGGCTGTTTTTTTGGTTTCTGTCTGTTTGCCTGCCTGATTGAATACCTGCTTTGCAAGCTCTGCCTGTCTTGTCTGATTCCCTTTCCCCTGTCCTGATTTGTCTGCCGGTTTGGACTGACCACCTGCGTTTGAACATTAAAATTAAATTTCCGGGTTCTCTTCAGCCGTTGTTATTCGGGGTCTCCCTGTCTGCAGTCCTGACAACGTAACTTTTAATAAATGAAAAGAGATATTTGCGTTTGAGGCAGAAATATCATTTCCACTTGTTGGCCAGTGTGGTTCTTCTCCTTGAGCTTGCTGCATTACTTTGCATCAATTGAGTAATTGAATATTGGTTTATTTTTATTTGTATTGTGAAATTTGTATTGTTAAATGTCGATGATTTATGTACTAAGGACTTTCAACGGAAACAAGACCGCAAGGGCTTTTTTGAAATGCTCCTCTTAGACAGGATGTTTGACCTTATTTGTACTGTAATACATGCTACTGTGTGACTGTACTTGTACTCTAACATTCTATCTAATAAATATATTCATCATCATCATGGCTCTTTTGCTACTGTATCATATGTACTTTGATTGCAACCTGAATAAGAAGAAAGGGAGGATTAAAAGGATTACCTGATCAAGGTGTGCATAATAAATGGGACTATAATGCGCCCCTTGACAGTCTCAAGGTCATTCCGGCTTTCTCAAAGACACCCCGTTAAACCAGCAATAAATGAGAACAGAAAGGCATTCAGTGAACGGCCACTAAAGATGTGTAATGACAATCTGTATTTCTTAGAAGGTATAATGTGTTCAATGCTCAAATCAGATAGTTGTATTTCAGTTTTATCTTCAATGCTATATCCAGACTAGACATCGCAAATAAAGCATGAGCTCGGCAGGTCTGTTTGGCTCCCCAGGCTGCTTTAAACATATTATTTCATTGCATTTAAAAATGAAACGCAACACAACATAGCTCAAATCTAAGGTTAATGTTTCATTTGGAAGGTAATAAAAGTGTCAGACCTTTTGATTTATTTCTATTTAATAATTGAAACCTTTATTATTAAACCAACAGGTTTAGAGAACAATATTGTTTCTCTGTGTGAAGCCTCTCTCTCTCTCTCGCTCGCTCTCTCACTTATGTTCTCTTTCCGTCTGCTCTCGGTACCAGACTCTATCACCGACAAAACAATAACTGCATAAAAAATACATGAATCAATAAAATATTATCCCACATGGGTCCAGGCAGCAAGCAAACAGCTCAACTGGCAAATTGTTGTCTGATGCCATTTGTTGCAATGTGGAAGATTTGCGTAGTTTATTTGATAAGTGCATTATCGGCGCCGATATGAATGAGGAGGGACGGTGCTTACCTCCTCGAAGGGGAATCTGTGCGGTTGGTGTTTGGGTTCCTTCAAGAAAGCGTGATTGAAGGGCATCTGCATCCCCCTTTGGAGTCCCGACACTGGTGGCGATGGTGGCTAATGACTCTGTTGAGACCGATGAGGCGGATGATGATGTTTCCTGCACTGGTTTGGTTTTGGCTTATGGGATTATTAGTTAATCCAGCAGCAAGCAAATCGGCCACAAGTCAAGCCTCTCGCTGAGGACATTCCTTTCTCAAAACGCGCATAGCTCGGAATATTTGTATAAATCCCGCAAACCAAAGGTTTGGCGCACAGTTTTAATTTTTTTTGCACACTCATAAACTGCGCTAACCCTAACCCTGCCAAAAAAAAAAAGAAATTCATTAAAATGTTACTCTATGATTGGATGACATGATGAAGATACTTCCTTGTTATCCACGAAGGCCCCTTTTTTTAAGTATATAATAATGTAATGCTTTCTGTTATATAAAAAAATTGCTTAAAAATATGTGCACATTAAACTTTAGAGAATCTGAATCTGTGAAGGTGTTGAAGTGGTAATCTTACATAAAGAACAGTAATGCTGGGACTTGGAAACTGAACATATGTGACTATTAGCCGATCCAGTTATCACCAAAATAATATCCCCCCGTTGTCCCATCTGTCTTCTCCGATGATACGAAGGGACTTTATTGCAACTGAGCCTCTCGTGGTGAAAGTGCTGAAGGAGAATGCCGTGTTTACACTATAAATTGGTTTATTTTGTATCTAAATGGCGAGAAAAGGGAAGCATGTTTGTTTGGATAGCGAGATCATTTGGAGTTGAAGTGAAATCCACAGCGGAAGACGGGTCTTTGCATCAAACGTTCTTTTCCGCTGCCATGTCCTCTTTTATCAGTCAGACATGCAGTTTATTTTAGGTTTCTGCCCTTCTCTCTCTCTCTCTCACTCTCCCACCCACACACTTCATGAAATCCTTCCAGCAAGGATACCATTTAGCCGTGCTAATTAATGGATCTCTGTTGTTCCCTCATCTCTCTGAGAAGCAGTTAGCGGGAGATTACAAGTTCCCTGCCTGTGTATAATAGCGCTGGGGACGCCCGCCCATCGGAGCGCGGATTGTTTGATTGGGTGAGGACATCGGGAATGGCAGGCTTGGAGCAGCAGGTTTAATTTAAGACATTGCGATGAGACACAAGACGGTGTCATCTTTCTAGCTGATGGGGAGTTCATGTTGTAGCTATGTGCAACTTTTTAGATGAAAAGTGATTATGTCAAAAATGTCTGGCATCCATTAGAGAAGTGCATAAAGTAAAACTCAATAAATGTGGATGCCATAAGCCATTCCATAGTAACCAAACATGTATGCGTTTTAATGCGATCAGCAATCAAAGCCCAGCAGCGTAATGGTGGCGGTCCATTGGAGGTTGCTAAGTGATCATAGCTCACTGGGTGCATCCGAAGAAGTCTGATCTCTAATTGTCTGTTCATTTCAGTTGATGGTTCCAGCTAACACTACACAATTAGATGGGCCCTGTAGGCGATAGCAAATTAGAAATGTGCTCTGTTTTCAGGGTTCAGAAGTGATTCCAACTGGAGTGACAGTTTGTTCGAGCCTGCAAGGGGGGGGGGGGTCTGTGCTCGCATCACCAACCCCGCCATGAGCTGTCTCGCAAAACGCAACGGTCATTGACAAGACACTTTTATTTCCCTGCAGACAAATTTATGGTAACTTGTGGATGTAAAGAGTCGATTTTGTTATGCAAGCAGTATTTGCACCAAGTATACTGGCCAAGCCTAGTAGAGCAGGTGGTGATGGGGGGTAGATGTTCCAACCACAGGCTCTATTTATCACAGGCCAGAATAATCGAGCCCAGAATGCAGAGACGGAGGCGAATTAAAAAGTTCCTGACAGCTTCACTTTAAATATGCTCGGGAGCACAGACTGACAGGAGTCGGGAAATAATGCAACAAAAAAATACAGTCATAAAAGAATTCAAGCTCGGACCGAGGTTCTAGAAAACCATAACAGAAAAGACAGCCAAACCAAAATACTAGAGGCTAATATCACTGGAGAAACCAAAAATCACAACCGCTGCACAGATTATGGCGTCCCCCCGTGTACTGCACCTACGGACCGACACTTGGGGGGTCAGCAGCACCTACCTCGCTGCGAGCGCAGATGTCTCACCTCTGGATGCACCGGCCACATGCCGATTGTAACTATGGGAGCACCCGTGGCGCGAGTCAAAGACCAATTACCCTCTGCACAGCTGGAGCCAGACTCTATCATCGCTTGCATAATATTGGAGCAGTAATGAATCCGTATTTGCTCGCTCTCCGGCCCACACATGCGCGTGTGACAAGACGGAAGACGTTCTGCCTAATTTCTCAAACACGAGGGCGATCCTTTAATCCAATTTCCTGCTCTTGTGTGTTCTATAGCTCTGTGTCCGTCTGCATGTAGGATGAAGCGTGGGACACGTTGGCTGATCAAGCCACCGTTCCCACATCCGGCGGGAGATGCAGGCTTGCTTTTTGAGGTCAGTTCATCTGCAAGTCGACTATCGATGGAAAGAATTTAAAATATGTTGAGAATGTTCCAGAGGATCTTTCCAAGACTAGTATTTGTGGTTCATCTGTCGGTGCCAAAAGCGCTAAGAAACACTGATAACAGGCAGAAAAATATTGGTTTCTGGACGTTAAAGAAAAGGATGATTATTATTCAAGGAGAAATATTAACCGTGTCTTTGTCGAGCGTGGTGTGGTAGAACCAAATATAGTGTCGATTCTATTTTCTCATGGACTCGTGTGTCCCAGATCCTGCTAGCTGGAATGCAGATCCACAGTTTCCGGGCACCACCATCCTGATCCTGGATGAGGAGCTGGCCTCCCCGAGCAGCGTGAAGAAGCTCGAGGATCGTCTGCGAGGACGTTCTGACCCTGGTGTATTCTGCTCAGATGCTAGATCGAGTCGGCGAGCGGCATCAGAGAGAAGCCTGGCGGGACGGCGTGATGAAACTGTTTGTGGCCGTTGGAAATGACCTCAAAGTCTCGTGAGGCGTCGTTGCGCCTCTGATTCAAGATTCCACCCACGAGCTTAAGAACTGAGATTTCAAGGTCGATCTCAAGCTTTTATTCCGATCCGGAGAGACTACAGGAAAAAAAGATTATGAGGCATTAAATATTTATTGTTAGGCAGTACAAGTCTCTGAGTCTTAGACCTGGACAGGCCGCTAAGGGAAGCCGCCCGATGAATTATTGCTCCTGGTGCAAAGTTGACTTCCAGCCCATCTTCATCATTCCCTTTATGCAATGTTTTGAGAGCGAATCCAAACTTGCAGAACACGACAAAAACGAAATATATTCATCTTAATTTGCAGTCTTGAGAACTGAAGTGAGTATTAAGACGACCCTCAAGTGTCTCACACATCTAAAAAAGAAAGAAAGAAAGCGTGATATTTCACATAAGTTATTAAAACTCTAATTAGCACAACTCAGAGCAGATCCCCCCCCCCCCCCCCCCCCAAAAAAAAAAAAAAAACACATCTACTCTGCCAACGCTTTCCACTTGGCTCAGTGGGTATTATGATGAATATGACAGCGGCTGACAAACTACAAAGTTGTGATAATAATTAACTCACATGTGGAAGCCTATGTGAAGCAGATCTGGGTGTGTAATATCCCACTCTCTTATTCGTACATGAAAATATGCAAAAGCAGCAAAGCGTCAGTGCTCCGTGTTTCTGCCGCATGTTTGGCCCTCATGAATAAAACGTCGCATCCTTCGAGTCTTAACCTGGGATTGTGGGAAAACTACTATGAAAAGAACCACCAGCTGGAAAACGTAGGCAATGAATTCCAACCCGATGGGCCGACTCGCCACCAAGTTGCTCAAACGGGCATTAGGTGTGTGTTGTTTGAAGTTATTGCTCAAGCTCATCCGATTTGAATGATTGTTTCCCATTCCTCCCACTGATTTGGAGAGACGGGCTCTTGTCCACGACCAGCTTTTGTTCTGTCGCTCACACGTATAAACGCAGTTAATTTCTCATGAAAGGCTTTTTTTTTTTTTTGGTTGCATTTTCAGTCTCGGCATGACGCCATTCATCCGACACCCGAGCGACTGGCGCTGACTCAGAAGGGCTGATTGATGAGGCGGTCAAGGCTGCAGTTAGGAAATGTCCTTTCAAGGCGGAGGATCCCCCCCCCCCGCAGCACTCCGGCAAAGGAGCTGATTGGTTCGGGGATGGTTTTTTTGGCATCGGGACTGTGTGGAGAAAAAACATGCACAGCTCGGGATTTTTGTCCCAAGCATCTCGTGCAACAACAGAGTGTCACAAAGCATTTTCCATTCCATTTATTATGAGGCAATTCCATATGCTTCATAGCTTTGGCTGGTATTGTTTCTGACCTCTATTATGAAACACTTCTTACTGTTGCTGCCATAGAAATAAACTTCTGTCAAATAACTTAAAGGCAACAATTTGGAAAGTATATTGATTTTCCCCTCTATTAGGTTTGTATTTTTCCTTAGAGCCTTCACCGAGCACAGAAAAGAGTGGCGACATGATGGTGAATTTACAGCCTTAAACCACCACCGACCGTATATGAACGGATTCAAAGGTTCATTTTGTGTAAATGCACTGCTTCTCTATATTTCTGTCCCTCTGTGATTATAGAAATAATCTATTAGATTAAAAAAAATAGACTTTTACTCTGGTTATTGGCTGCATATACTGAAATCTAAATCTGTTTCGTGGTTTATCCCTGAATGTAATCCTGTATGCTCATAACCCTCGGCAGAAACAAATGTGCATGTTGAAAGAGCAGCTCCACGTGGCTTCAGATAAAACTGCAGCCATAGCGTGCGTCTAAAACGTCATGACCCGAAGGTTAGAAGTTGGCTTTCAAATACAGAATGTGTTTTTCTCTCATTTTGTGCCAGTTATGCACGTTTATAGCAACATGAATGCGAATAAAACAATTGTTTCAATGTTTTTCTCCATATCCACTCGTTTTGACCCACAAGATGAAGAGACTGAGTTTGAACGTGATGCTGTCACGAACGTAGACGCATCATTATGTGTTAAACTGTCATCGCTGATGTGATAAAACAAAGACAGCAATTTTTATTGCACATAAAGTTGCCTCCTAATGTCTTTTATCAACACCCAGTCAACAGAGTCGAGTTGCTAAATCATCAGCAACAAAACATAACAAATTACCAAAGCTGCCATCTGCTGTCAGTAACACCTGCCTATTTCTAATGCTAATTAATGTGCACATAAGTCTGACAACGGTTGGCTGATTGCTTTTCACAGACGTTTCTATTATGGACTTAATGTTGAGGTTTGTTTTCATGAGGCTAAAGAGCTCACTAGATGGCAGCATTTCCATATTTGAGTCTATGTTGAAGCTCACCTCATGTGCGTACATGACTGTCTTTTATTTGTATTTTTTCCACATTATTGTAGATATTGTTGCAACCAATGGCTCCAAAATAGCACTACTCTGTCTTGGTCCATGTTTGACATACGTCTCTGTCTGCTCTTCAACTTGTCATCACAACATCGTGTTGTTTATGCTGACAGAAAAATAGCTTCAGTCAAAAATCAATGGCGTGGCATTTCTGAGATGATTTCCCTTTTTCTTTTTTGGGTGTGTCTGATTTTTGGCATGGCTTGAACACAACTGACTGCGCCTTTGACATGCCTCGGGTGTTTTATCTTGAGCTTATAGGCTTCGTACCTTCATGTGATAGCTCAACGCATCACTCGCATGCATTCTGTCTGTCGGCACAAATGTAAACTCTATACCTTCCCAATGTGATTTATAAAAGGATTGCATTGCATTTCCCTGCCAGAGTAAAATCTCTCTTCCATCTGCCAGGAAGATGACATGCAGAAAAAAGTATATCATGATGAGAAAAATGCTGAGAGATTTGGAGGCATTAAACACTCCAGCAAGCATTTATTTTTGCCAAAATCCATTTATTTCTTTTTTTTAAATATATTAGCTGTCATTCCTGCTAAGAAAAAAACGAACAGAATTAAAGGTGTGAGTCAGAGACTCCAGATGTAAAACGGTGTGTTTGGTGGTGACTCATGAGCTACAGCCACAAACAGGCTGAAACCATCAGCATGTGACGCCAGCATGCTTCATGGAGTTTACAGCATTCCTTCTAATTGACTGACAACACCTGAAGACCCTGCATTGAGTCTGAAAATAGTGATTTTATTGATCTTATGACTTCATCACATGTTTTAAAGAATGTATTCTAATGTGGGTAAGTGTAATGCATGGATGGATTGAGAGAGAGAGAGAGGATACTCAGAAAATAGTGATTTTATTGATCTTATGACTTCATCACATGTTTTCAAAGGGTGTTTTAAAGAATGTATTCTAATGTGGGTAAGTGTCATGCATGGATGGATTGAGAGAGAGAGAGAGAGAGAGGATACTCAGAATTCCAGGAATTTTTCAAAAATGACACCAGCTGAGAGACTTTCAGAAAACCAGAAACCAGAAAAAGCAAAACTGAAGAAGATACCTTGTCCATTTTTAGAATCCTAGTAAAGTCTTGATGTTGGGATTTCAATTATCGATTTTACCATTTTATCAAGTTGTTAACTGTGTTAATGCCTGTCCCATGTCCCATGTCTGGGGGCGCTCTTCAACTTTCCCACCAGGTTGAGGATAAAGTCTTTGATAATGAGATGGGAAAAAGGAAGGTTTGCAGGTCATGGGATATACGATAATGTTCTACCCTCCCAAACCCTTATCAGACACTGTTATGAAGAGGTGCGGGATTCACATGGGGGGGTTGTGGTATGCTGTTTTCCTTCACACTCTGGGTCCCTAATTCAATTTGGCTCGGTGCAGTCCAGCCGCCAGGTGTGGCGCTCTCTAAGCGAGGCCTCAGATGTCCGATGAAATAAGGGACTTGATAAAGCTGCTATGTGTTTGAGATGATCTGTTATAGCAGAGCCTGTTGGAGGATAGTCATGAAGTTTAAGCCTCCCACGCATTCATACCATCATCAGAATTCTGTCTCCTGGTTTTTGTTGTGTTGTGTGTGGAGCTGTTCTTAGACCTACAGTATAAAACGACCTCCAATCTGCAGCAGTTTTCACTTAAACGCAGCACATTAAATGTGTAAATCTTCTTTTTCCTCCATGCAGCGAACAGGATCGCACCCCTTTGGCGGAGAGCCATGATGACAGCAAACTCCCATTTTCAACTCGTCACTAATGCTGGAGATGGTAACCGCAAAAACGGCGCATTCCATCTCATGTTCTCTTTGCCCTGTCATTTACTGAAGACATGCAGGATTAACCAAGGTAATTTAAACTGGAAAAAAAAAAAACAACTACAGAGACCGCTAGTGGAGTCAGACGTGCCTCATATCTGTTACACATCTGTTGGACATTGTCTAGAGCCAGGCCTGCTCATTCAATCGCATGCCTCTTGCTTGTAGATGGCATGTGATGGAAGAACAGGAAGACCCCAAATCACTGTGGTTCAAAGCCCCAAACACCCAATAATTGAAAGGCCGTACATTCTCAATCGCATAATCACTCGGCCACATTTCTTTTTACTCGCACAATGGACCCTTGCTTGTTAGCTCTGCATGCTGGCAAAGCATTATTTCAAAGCATTCTCATATCTCGAATTGTTGGCTGCTAAAAGGCCGCAATTAGTGTTCCTACTAATATAGCTCAGCAAATTTGCAAACTTCTTCTTGCAGAGAGTTCGGAACTAATACTGGGCCAAAGATAGACCCTGGCGGGACTCCATGGAATTGGATCCAGCATAAATGACCAATGAGAAGGGATAAAAAAAGTGTTTACAAGTCGCAATTCATCCTGTTAAACTCTTGATTTTGTCTTTAGATTTGCTAATACTGCACTTCTGATTAACTTGGCGATGCAACAATTATGCAACAAAAGCGGGCGGGATTCCATGGATTCCACTCCATGCAGGTCTGATCTCTGGTGAATGTATTTTTATGGAGAACAATTTATCATTATGTGGTTTGCTGGAATTGTTTTCAGTGAGGCCATTTCTTTTAAAGTTTTAATGGATATTGTGCTTTAAACACATTCCAGGAAACTAAACGTCAGCTCGGGGAATAGCAGCGCTTTGCATCTCAAAACATTGAGCTGTAAAATGCAGATTGTCATTTGCTGTGAAGATCCAACCTTGGCCAAATCACCCGTGGCTGCCTGCTTGCCTCATTCTGCATTGGTGTCAAACTGGCTGCGAAGACGCAAAGGGGGCCTCTGGGAGTTGTATGCCAACCACAAGCTCACATTTCGCTTACATGCTCATTTCTTCATCTGTTTTGTAAATCATCTGCACACACTCTTGAGTTGCCAAATGTCCTTGTCCTCATGCTGACCTGTACCGTGTAAGGTCAGTGCTTCCCTTCCCCACATTGCTCTGACTGTTTTTCATTACAGAAATGAAAAC
>NW_027180941.1:0-25000 GCF_040956055.1 Brachionichthys hirsutus | reverse complement strand
ATCTTGCTCGGTTTGGGAAGAAACTGCACTGTCCTGTAAACTGTCAAATACATGGCATCCTTGGAATATAAGAACAAGATGTTTCAGCCCTATTGTTGGAGTTTCCACCTTGGACCAAAATAAGCAATTCCTATATGAAGCCGCACTTCAGGCCATTACTTGCTCTCTGCTATGGCTCTGGCAGGGATGCATGAGTTATATGCTATTGTTTTGGAATGTGCAACCGTTGAAAAAACTAATTCAACACATTTTTAGTCTTCTCGTGGATGTCATGGAGCTCGGACATTTGGTTGATCAAGCTCCATGACAGTGTCTGTGCGAACCCAATGCAGGCCTCCATTTAACGCCTTAGAAATGCTGAATCTGAACTGCCCATGGAACAGTGTAAGGATTCCAGTAGAACTATTGAGGTCAGCGAGTCAATCATTCATTTATTCCACACATAATTTAGGCCACTTCCTGCCGGGGGGGGGGGGGATCTGACAGCTGCGTTGTTAATCCAGAGGCTTCAGGATACCCTTCATGTATGGCCTTCATTTAGCTTTCAGTCATTAAAAGTAAAAATAACCTTCAAGTTTTTTGATCACATCAAACATAATTGGCATTAAATTTCTATATAAGTCGTGCCGCTATGCTTCCAGTACACAATTATCAGACATAGAAGTTCTGTCAAATAATTTAAAAGTGTCAACAACGAATTAAACAAAGGCAAACAATTAGAGCTGTCGGTATAAATTAAGTGTTGATGGGTGTGATCGACTAAACCCGAAAGAAAACATCCCTTATTGATGACTGATTTTGATCTCCATGTCTTTAAGATGAGGGTTAACACATAATAACACAACAACATGACCTGCAGTATATTAAAAGCGTCTTGAAATGATTACTGTTAACTGGATAGTAAGTAAAGTAATCCAGATTTACAGAACCGGTTGAAGGCATCCTTCACGTCTAGCTGGTCTGAAACGGAATATTCTGGATGTTGTTCAGCATTTTGCGAGGTACAGCTCTTGTTACCCAATTACAGTGTGATGGGGGAAACCACGGAAACGAGACTGCATAATATTCCAGGGAACAAAGAACGACTGAGTGGCGCTTGAAAGAGAGAGTGAAATATTTCTAACCGGAAGGCAGGAGAAGATCAGCCGCCTGTTTATAAGATGACAGGAAGCGTCTCGAGCCTCGATTGGACTTGGAGCCGGATGAGCCTCCCACTGTGGCCTGAACTACAAGGGGGGGGGGGTGTCCAGAACTCTACACAGCCTAGGAGTGAGTAACCTGCTGTGCTGTGAATTAGATGTGAGCATCATGGAAGTGGGTGGAGGATTGGTGGTCTGGGAGAAATCACTGCAGTGATTTGGGGTCACTTCTGGGGCACGTAGGGAGGACTTCATGAATCCAGGGAGGGGGCAGCTGTCTAAACTCGGATGAAGTTTAAGTTTAAGTCCAACTTAAAATACATCTGAGAAGTGTGTGCAGCCCCCCCCCCCCCCCCCCACAGGGATTGACAGATGGACTCCGTCTCCGTGTCTTTGCAGGTTGCGGTCTTTATTTGTGGCAGGAGAACGTTGTGACGTGGAAACCCTGGAGTGGGCAAAGAAGAGCTTTGGGGTTCCTGTCCTGGATCACTGGTGGCAAACGGGTAGGAACGGTTGGAATTTCTAAAGACTCAAAACATTTCAGTTGCAGTTTTACGAGGGTGGTCGAATACGAGGTTACGAGGGGAAAATAATTGAATATGGATCCGCTGCTCCCGTCTTTCACCGGCATTCCCTTCTGTTCTCTTGCATCTGAGCAGCAAGGTCAGCACACAGGGTGTGCAGCTAATGCCCCCCCGGATCTATGAAGGCAGAAGTTAAAACAATTGTATCTGTCTCCGAACATATGCTATGCGTGAATCAGCTTTAATGAGGCCTTTGAGGGTGCAGAAAAGAAAGTAAAAAAAGAATGCTGGATGCCGAAATCATTTTACAAGCTCGAGTTGTGCGTGTTTTATTAATTAAACGTCATCTGTAAGAGCCAGACTTGTGGTCATTGCCGTGTTTTATGAGCTCACTGGCATAACGTTAATTAATGCATCGCCCCATTTGGTTTGTTACGTCTGTGATGTCATCTCCCAGCGCCAGAAAAGGTTCATTGTGCTGAAAGGTTGGTTGCCATTCATCTCCCTGGGAGGGCTTCCCTTACCTCACAGCAAGCTGTGCAGCACTTGCAGTTTGGTGAACAGTTAAATCCCACAAGACTTAGCAGCACAACAAATAACTAGAAAACGACAATCAGAGATTGCAGACCCCGCCTCCAATAGACTATTGGATCTTGTGAGTCAGTAAACAGGGCTTCCGGATCAGAGGGGCCAAACCTGCTCTAGCTTGCTGCTCCGGAACGTACTACAAGACTCCTTCTGGACTCTTTTTCCCATCATGCCATTCGTGTCCCTCCCTCTTAAAGTGGCAGTTTACAGCAGAGGCACGATTCCAGATGTAAAAATAATTCCAGAATCTGGATCCAGATCCGGATCAACGCCATTCTCAGGGATGACCAAGCCACGGACGGAACCTTGCTTGTGTAAAAATGCGCTCGGACAGACAAACATACAAACATACAAACGCACCCAATTGGAATACCCTCGCCTTCCCTTCGGCGAGGGTAAAAATAATAATAATAATGAAGGAAAAGCCGATTCCACATCAGCCGGCTTGCTGCGGCGCGGAGTCTGCAGCAGCAGGTGTCCTTAGATGTAAATAAATTTCTATGTGGCCATAGAAAACCAGCTTTGCAAATGTGACTTTACTTCTCAGTGATTTGATGCTTCTCACATTTGACTAATTTGTTGGCTTTAACTTGCTGATTAGTTTCCTAACCAGATCGCTTCGCTGATGCAGGCATGATTGGTGTACTCGTTATTCCCACGTGCAGTGGAATCAATAATTTCTCAGCCTCCAGCTGTCGACCGGCGTGCTGAATCATCCCGTCCGATCAGCCCAGACAGTATACCACAAGTCGTTTTATTTCACTTTCCCCCTCCGTCTCCACGCTCCTGCCTTTACCCTCATTATCATAATATGTATACGATTCTTTCCCATGCACTCACACCTACACACACATATATTAATGCAGCTTGCAAACCACACGCACACACACCCTTTAAGCCGACTGAAGTCGCCGGCACCTCCCTTTATGTGCATATGAGAAAATGCCTGCCATTTTGGAGTCTGATAATAATCTGTGTGCTATTTTAAGACCCAAGTGCCATTGGCAGGGGGGTGGGGAGGTGGTGAAGGTTGCTGATGTCACTGGTGTTGCCTGGCAACAAATATGCGTTTCCAGTTGGCGGGGTTTGGCTGCCTCACCGGCGAGTAGTGGCGGGAGGACTTTCAGTTTTGCCGGTGTTCTTTTCTCTGAATCTATCAGACAGACAGCAGACTAACAGTTTTCAAAAAGTGAGCTGCCTTGTCAAATAAAATGTAGACCCCCCCCGCCAAAAACAAAAATCCTTGGATAAATGTATAGGTATAGGCATTGGAGCTTGTGGTCCTGCAGCTGGCTGGGATGTGTCACATCCTCGTTGGGTGATGGGGGATGCAGCAACAGAGGTGCTTTAAAGTGGCTCAGATGAGGACTGTGACCTCAGCAATGAGAGAGAGACAGAGAGAGAGAGCGAGCATTGGTGGGTAAAAATGACCTGCATGGCCATAGTATTTTCACACATTACTGCATGATTCATTCTAACCAATGTTGTTCAGTGAAAGAGAGAAAATGTCTGGTTGCATTACTCTCAGACACATTTCAGAATATTTATTTTCCCCCTCGTCACTTGATTAAACAAGAGCTGCGGTTCAGCGCAGCATTTGTCTGCTGAAGTTTGTAAGCCACCTGACGGAGGGGGAGGGTGGGGGGGGTCTTTCATTTGCAAGTTAAGTTGTACATAATTTGTATGCGTAAACTTGGCTCTGAGCAAATGAGCCGAGCTGCCTGAAAATGGAAGGAAATGATCCCTTCAGGGGGTCAGAGTTGTAAATGAGAGCGTGCATTGGTCTCATTTACAATTACATCGCTCTCTCTTCTCTGTTAACTTTTCCTCGTTTTCTTTCTTTACCGCATTCCACCCGGCGAACCGACTTTTTATCTTTAGTATTTGTGTTTAACTGCGATCGATCTTCTTAGTTGGCGCTCTTCTATGCGGCGTCCAGCAAAAACGAATCCCGCCGGTGTGAAGTCAGGTTTTGTCGTCGGCCATTCGTGTGATCAGCATCTCAGACAGGGAAAGGCAGGGAAATGAAATCGTGTGCCATTATGTTTGCATTAGTGGGTTTTGTTTGATCTTTTTCCTGTTTAATTATAGACTTCAAGGGATTTTTGGTTCTGACGCAAACGCGAAATGGAGAAGGAACCAATATAAAATAGCTTTCAACATAATCTCTCTGCCCGTTTAGCATCCTCCTACTCCATATCAACCTTGGACCAACTATCTAGTTTAGCCCCCCCGGACAGAGTTACCTTAGCAACGGCGCATCACCTGCAGCCACAGAGCAAAGCTGTGCAAATGTAGGCTGCACAGAAGTCAACATGTTTTCATGTTGCACACTACATGAAAAGTGCTTGTTAATTACATAAAATGAAAAGTCCTTCATGTATATGTATATATATATATTGCCAATATCCCCTCGATCCTGTGCTCAAAATGAGTATTTCACTTGTGGAGGCAGTGGAAGGGCGGGGCAACGCTTGAGCAGAAGACAGTCATTTCACGAAGCAGTGCTTGAGGACCGATGGAGAAAGCAGAGCGTGGGATCAAAGAGCCATCTTTGTTTTTCCTGAACAGCAGTTCCTATCTTAATGGCAACTTCTCAGCGTCACCCATCCTGCTCTTTGAATGCCCCCCCCCCCCCCCCCCCCCCCTCCCCCCCTCTCTCTCAACCCCTTCATCACATTCAAAATGCCTCTCGCCGCCCAGGCTCATCTTCAGCGGGTCGACGGAAGATTGATTTGCTTGTGTACGCAGGAAACTGAGAGCATGAGAGCGTGAGAAGGAACAGAAGAAAAGAAAAAGACGGGGGATATTTGGGATATTGTCTGTTTTCCGTAACAATACTACAATGAGAGTTCACGCATTGGTCAGTCATGCAGACTGAAAATGAGTCAGGAAATGATTTCTGGACCAGAACAGAGGTGAATGAAATGAAAAGGGTTCAGTGTGATGTTCCTCTGTGGCCTCAAAATAAGGTCATGGGGAGAGGAGACATGGCGCCGCCACCAGAATGTAGCTGAGATCATTCAAATCCAAGTGGATTTCCTGATCATTTATATTGATAACGCCTGAAACTAATTTATGATAAATACATGATTTCAAATGACTGTGTTTTCAGGGTCATGAAATTTAGGTTGTCCGTTAAATGGAAACCACGTCACCGTAACGTGTGCTGGTCGCAGCCGCTGATTATCCACGAGGGACTATTTCTTCTGTTTGTTCTGGTGGCGGTGGCATTGATGTGGGTGTGGGTGTGCGTGCTCCCTCTGGGCTTTCTGATTTTTAATGAGGCGGTGCCGGAGTGCCTCCCGTCACTTCCACGCTGATCAATCGGTGGTATAGGCATGCACCAAGAATTGTAGCTGTAAATGAGACAGGTTTTGCATTTTTATGAAGAGGAAAGATGTCCGTTAGACCTGTTTCAGTAGCGGGGTGAGTGGTCTTTGGGGTGTTGATTGCAAAAGGCCTCTTGGCCTGTAGTTTAATGATGCTTGTCAGACGATCACCGTGGCGTCGACATGGCTGGTCTGCTAAGGTGACACTTTTGTCCTTTCGCTGGCCAGCAGTGCTGCGTCTTTTAGAAGGCGAAATGAAAGTGTAGGTGGAATAGCCGATGTCTTTAGAGCAGCCTTGCTGCACACATTAGCATATTAACAAGGGGGGGGGGGGGGGCAGTTGCGGCAATTTAAAAACAACTTGTGACTGAATCATTGACATTGCAGACACTCCCTCTCGGTTAGATAAGCTAATTATCCATTTGGTGTAAATGGAGGTGCATTAGATGATGCAAGCTGCCTCTCGTCTGAACTGAATGTCAAAAATGCAGTCATGTGTGTGTAGTTGTTAACAAGCTGGTGAGGACTATGCACAGATAGTACAAAAACACATACACATACAGTCATATTAGATTATGTAAATATGAAGCAGAAAAAAACAATTGGAAACATTCAGCTGCATCCTTATTTTTGCATTTACCCTGAGAAACTGACCCCCCAGTCGCCGTAAAGCGTTTCCTCCCAGGCAGCGTTTTCCCGCCGTCAGTGGAACAGATGCGGGTCTGCTGCTGTGCAACTTCTGAAGTAATTGTTTACCGCCCTCGATCGATTCTGTTGCTCCTTCTCTGGGTGGGCTACGTTGAACGAGCTGTCATCGCTTTAAGTGGAGCACAATGGGGATTCGGGGTTGGGATTGCCCATGGGAGCTGTCATAGTTTTTTTTTATACTGCTGTGTTTACGTTAATGATATTAAACCCATCAGGAGGCATTCGATTACGGTCGAGAGGACTGTAGTTTTACCTGCACATCCAGCTCCTTTCGGTCTTCATGGAGCTTTCTCGCAGATCTGAGTTTTCAGGCTCCCCTGCTTTGTGTTTCCTCTCATCAGAAACAGGCTCAGCCATCACATCCTCATGTATCGGGCTGGGCAACTCACTGACGCCACCTGCAGGCCAAGCTGGAAGACCTGTTCCAGGTTACAAAGGTAAAGAACTGAACTGATTATTATGTTATTATTTTATTTCTAACACATTAATTTTAGATTTAAAATTTTTGTTTCCGTTGCCTTTATGAATACATCGCCGCCTGAATATGAATTATCTTCCCATTCCACCAGTCACGGTGATCGATGATGACATGCAGAAGGTGAAGCCGAGGATCTTGGGAAATATCGTGGTGAGGTAAGCCCACGTGTGCAGCAAAATTACTGTTTTGCCTTCTGCTACTTGCACATGAACTCACCTGTGCTGGCAGCCCTTTGCACACACCTTAGGTTCTACCCTGCTACTATCTGTGACAGCCCCTCCCCTCATGCCTTCGGCTCTTGATGTAATTACTGACAATGACTCAGTCAAATACGTGGGGGGCTGCCTGTCTAGACGGTTTCCAATCTTCACACATCATGGCCTTCTAGGGTGAAACCCAATAAACTTCCTTCATGCTCATTGAATTTCACAAGTTACTGAAACCAAATCATATAAAATTAATACAATATTCCTAAATGTCTTCCCCTCAGGCTTCCTTTACCACCTGGTGCAGCGTTGTCACTGTGGCAGAACCATGATCTATTTAAAGAACTCTACTTCACCAAGTTCCCAGTAAGAGGTCATCATGCTGTGCACAGCTGACGGATTCAGTCAGCGATAAAAACAAATCTTCAAAGCGATGGAAAAATCTTTTTAATGTCCCTTCATAAATAAAATTAGATGTGGCACTGATATGGTAAAATGTGGCCCTCTAGTGGTGACATAATTACAGAACCACTTTCTTACAGCAATTTGAAAAAAAAAATGAATGTAAAAATTCAGAGAGAACCTTTACCTTGTTTCACATTCAGGGTTACTATGACACCATGGATGCAGGTTTCGTGGATGAGGAGGGTTTCGTTTACATTATGTCCCGGTCTGATGATGTCATCAACGTTGCAGGCCACAGGCTGTCTGCTGGAGCATTGGAGGAGGTAGGTGACAGGAGGGAGTGACATGAATGTTTCAATGCAATTATTACATGTTTTTTTCTTTCAGGCGGTGCTGCTGCACCCCTCAGTAGGAGACTGTGCTGTTGTGGGTCAAGAAGACAGCTTGAAAGGTGCTGTTCCACTAGCCTTGTGTGTACTGAAAAATGGTGAGGCGCGACTGTAAGCCGTTACTTCGTGGTCATCAGCCCATAACGAAATTTAAAGTCTAGCTGTCACCCGTGTTTGTTTGCATCATGCATTGTGTGTTGCAGGAGTGCACAAAAGCAAAGAGGCGATCGTAAGCGAGATCGTGAAGCTTGTGAGAGGAAACATCGGACCGGTTGCCGCTTTCAGGAACGTGCTTTTCGTCGGAGCTTTGCCAAAGACTCGTTCTGGCAAAATCCCTCGCTCCTCTTTAGCCAAACTGGCCAACGGCAAGCCCTACAAAGTACGACACTGCAATATTCCCATCACAAATTAAGTTTTTTTTAAATTTAAGTACAGCAAAAGGAAATTGCTGAGCGGAATTAGGCCCGAGCGCCTATCCTAGTTTATTTTCCTTTTCCCTGTGCAACGATCTGCAGCCACTAAGGAAACGGTGAAACTCACTTTGCTGCTCAGAATTTGGTGCATTTGCAGGCCCTGCACTCATTAACTAGAACTGAGGGCTCGCTTTCAATATAATCTTTTCATAGCGACTGAGACTCACGTGACTTTGCCAGCAGAGTTAAACACACATATCCCCCCCCCCCCTCTCCATAGATCACAGCAACCATCGAAGACCCCGAAGTGTTCATAGAGATCGAGAAGCAGGTAGAAGAAGCCCGTCGAGCTCGCAAGGGCATGAGCGACTGAGGAAACGGAGGTTGGATCGTGTGCCGCTGTCGCAGCAGGGCATGAACTGAAAACTGGAAGTGAAACGAATGATTAGTCAAGCTGGAAGTAAAATGTTTTTCCTCATTTGTTTTCATAGTACATGAACTGAGCCAGAACTGAGCTATGCAGCAGAGGGAATGATTCCTTTTATAAAAGTGAATGTTAAAAAAATGTGATTTTTTTTCATGTCAGTAATAATAGACAAGTGCTGTACTGTACATTTCATGTTCAGCGAGTGAGCAAAGGTGAGTCAGGAAGTGAACGCGACTCATTCACTGACAGTCTTTTTATTGACAGTGAAAACTTGCTTGCTCACCACTGAGTTTAGACCAAAGTACAAGAATAAATAAAAAATAAAAAATGGACACAAAATAAAATGAGTCATCGTTCGTGCAAATCGAGGATATAAAAACAAATGAGACTTGTTTGAGTCGTCCATCAGCAGTAACTAAAAGACGGTTGAAAGGGGCCGGACGATAGGCTACCTCGTAAAAACTGCGACAGAAACAAAGACTGGACAGTTACACCAACGCAAGTCACAGCAAGCAACGGGTTTTTTGTCGTTAAAAGTCACCTCACTTCCACATGGTCATATACACACTACGCACACTATGAGCTAAAGCTGTCGGTCGTTCCATTGTTTCCTCGATGTGTTGTCTGAAGGTTGGTGGGTGGTGTGGGGGGGGGGAGGAAGGCCAGCTCGGCTGAGTGTGTGTTGATGCATCGCCTGACAGAACATACAGTACAACATGTGACGGGTTCTACGAAAGACGTCCCCACTTCCTTTGTCCTCTGAGAAGTTTTTGTGCAACGGCGTCTCTTGTTTTGTCCTTGGCTACCAAACAGTCCCGCTGAGTTGATGCATTTGTATCAAAGTGCTTTGAAGAAGATAAAGTCTGTTGGTGCCAGAAATGGGGCTCAGAGTGGTCTTTGTTCACCACTAGAGGGAAGGTCTTCACACAACATCCAGATTCCTACATTGTGACGCAGCACAGGATCATCATCATCGGCGGCACAATTAAAAAATAAAAGCATTAGTACAAAATGGCCTAGAGGGGCGGGGTCATATGGAGACGGTTTAAAGAGCAGCATATATTAATCTATGGTCCGCTAAATGAGGTGGCAGGGACGTTTGTTTCTCACAAACTCTGAATATCTTTTTTTATACATGATAAATGTGTGTGTATATATATATATATATTTATATACATATAACCTACACATCTCCTGTAGAAGAAATACACAGTACATTATGTCTTGACAAGTTACTGTACAGTACATGTAAAAGGTAGAAACGGTGACAACGAGGGGTCGCCTGCAGGACAGGTTAGCACCGGTATCTGGTGCCCACATTATGGGGGGCGTCGGGGGGGGGAGAGGAGAGCAGGGCTTCTTGGCAGTGCGTGTCGTCAGAATGATTTGATCCTCGGCGGGTCAGCCCATCCAGCAGCTCCCCATGTTAATCTCCATTAGAACTGTACCTGGAGGGGAACAATTAGCTTTTAATGAGGTTGGAACTCAACTTGGGGAAGTTTCTAAACGTTTAGTCAGTTCGGTAACACGCCGAGTGTTTGTCATCTTTTCAAAAAAGATTCATCCCAAGTGTATGACAATGGGATGGTGACGTATTGCAGCAGCATAATTTCCAGAGTTCAATTCTTTGCACTCTTTTAAAATGTGCTGTGTGGGTGTGCTCATACAATTAAGATGAGAAAAATATTAACCAGGCTGCAGGGTGTTACACAAGATGAGGAAATGTTTGAGAATCACAAAATTATGGTTATGAAGGTATAATCCCCCCGACTCACACCCTACGCTTTTACTTCCCTTTAATCTCCCCTAACCTCATTTATTTCCCTCACACTCATAGGACAACCCCCTTCACAGCATTGTATCATTATTATCTGTCTGCTGTGCCTCTAACATTATTACTTCCTGGAGGCTGGCAGTGATACTGGAACAACATGTTCTGTTACAACGGTGTGTGTGTGTGTGTGTATACTCTGAGAGATGTGATAAGTGGGATGACTTATTGGACCAGCGTATTTCCTGTTATACTACAAAACATTTTGATGCTGAATCTGTCATTACTGGGAACTTGAGTAATTTGGCCAACCTCTAAGTTTCTTCTCTGGACTGATACGAGGGCGAGTCCAAAAAGACTGAACTCACTATTCATTCAGATCAACTTCTTAAAGTCATGATGATGTCCGGTGGCCTTTGGCTACACAATTGCTATGTGGTCCACATGGAACAGCTGCTCACCATTATTTTTGGTCAGTAATGAGATGTCATGTCGTTACTTGTCGTCTTTGATCAATCATAATGCATATATTGAAGTTTAAAAACTGTTCCGTCAGTTCATTTCAATAAATATAAATTAGCAGTTAAAAACGTCATAGGATTGTTCCATAGAATAGATTTGGAGTATTGGATATAAATGGATAATCTTATTTCTAAACCGGTATTACTGCTTCAAATACATTCATTCATCTTCCAAACAGCTTTGTTAGCAACCAGAGGTCTTTTTTTTAAACACAAAATTAGAATTGAGTATAACATAGTATTTTTTGTAATGATTTTATGGACAAATAGACCATTTGCTACTTTATGTAAACTAGATTTATAGCAACCTTTTCATAATGTCCAGAGGTTGATTTTTGTTCCATGTAGTGCCTTAAAATTCAAAACCAGACCACATAAAGTCATATTCATTGCATATAATATAAATGTAAGGATATTTGAAAGATACATAAATATTTGCTATATAAATCTTATATAGCAAGGTGGACTATTTCTAGGAATCTTGACCAGTCATATTTGTGTTAAACATTTCAACGTTTGTTCATTTGTTTGAAGTGGATTGCTAAAGACTGGATTGATGTGTTTTTTTTCTTTTGGACAAACATAAAAATAGAGACCTCAGCATGAGGCCTTCGCTGTCCCCTATCACCTTATCGCAGCTACCTGGTAACACCAAGCAGACGACACTCGTCTTTTGTCCCTCTTTCCTTTCATCCAGTGTTGCTTTAAGTGCTTCTGTTGAAAGCTTTGTGTTTGACAGAGCGATAATCTATTGTTACATACAGCGTACAGTTTAAGGTTCCCTCTCTTCCTCCCCTCAGCAGGAGTAGGTTCTCACCGTGGAGCCGTCCAGCCGCTGCACCGCGGAGGGTCCAACTGCAGGGGGAGACAGCGAGAGAGAGAGACATCTTTCAAAGCGGCCTCTTTATTAAAGGGAACCAAACTTTCCTCCACTTGGTCCACGCCTCAACCACGTGCCACAAGATCAGCCAGATCACAAGCAAAACACGGTCCTTGTACAAGTACTGCCAAGTCGCTGTATCGTGCACTCAAAAGGGCATTTTGATGTTTGAGCGGATCGACACCAGTGACGAGGTTTCGGGTGTCAGACTTGGGAGCACAGTTAATCGACAGGGGAACACAAGGAGGGCCGCACCGGCACCATCGGGAGCATCTTGTTAGAGGAGAACATTGGCCGATGAAAACGGAGGATTTCCAGCAACGCGTCACAATATGCTCTGATTCCTTAAAGGATAATGTACATGAGATATGCTGAGCAAAATACAACTCTTAAAGACGCTTTAAAACTGGTGAAAACTCCAAAACTGACAAGTGGACCTTGAATCAGGAGCCTTTTGTCAGGTTCTGCCCCTTCCTTCCAATTAGACTAATAACTTTGAGGTTGATTGCTGAGGCCTGGGCGTGCTGCGAAAGGATAGAACTGACTTAGACACATGATCATACAGGTTTCAAACTTCCAAACTAACATCTTTATCTAAATGGCTGGTTGTAAAAATAAATAAATGTTCCAATATTTTAAGTTTGCTCTCTTTCCTCTATGCAGAGCGGTTCATAGAAAGCAATTTAATTGTTGAGTTGTTGGCACAGAGCTCAGCAATCACATTGGACACGTTATCAGAATGAATTGAAAAGATGGCCTGAGGGAAGTTGGGATAATCCAGAATTACCCTTTAATGAGAGCCCACCGGTACTTCAGCCAGCGTCCTCCTTTAACAACACAGGGATGAGTCATGACGCGGATTCAATCTTTGAGACATCCAGGATGTCTAAACCTCCACATCTTTACAAAGCACCGCTCAGACAACTTTTGGTTTGCTGCTTTAACACTGAAACTTCAAGGGTTGGCCCAGCAAGCATGGGTCCTAATCCATAACTTGAGCACCTAAGATTGGTTGGACATGACAATTTTGCAACTCTGCAAAAGTAGTTGGGTATCAGAGAGACTCAAGAGTAGCATAGAGACAGGTGAAAGAGACCACAAAGGAAAGGAGAGATGCAGCAGGACAGTCGGCTGCGAAAATACGAAGAGGAGGAGGAGGGAGAATATGTAGAATATTACGTAACACACGGAGGGCCGACAAGCCCGGTTTCTTCAGCGGAGCATATCTGACCTTGGAACCAATCCAAATACATGTCGTCAGGACTGTCGTCCAGCGCCTCATAGAGGACTGCGGAGCAGCCGCCGGAAAGAACAAGAGAAATCATCACAACACAGCGAGGAGCAGCAACTCCTGCGCTCAGGAGTGGAGCTTTCATCTCATTTCTGAAAATCTCATGCGCCATGCAAGACAAACGGCGAGTCGTGTGGAGATCATCTGTGAGCGGGTCAACAGAGGCGACCCACTTGTAGTGAGGCGCAGTGATGGATGCTCACCCTCAGGGGGCAGTCTCCTGGAGTGACCGGACGTCGTGGTGAGACGGAATCCGGCAGGGAGCGTCTCTGCCGACCCGGGCATCATACTTATACCATGAACGTCTCGTGGTGGGAACTGCCTCCGCCACGATGGACCTCGGAAGTCTTTGTCGTCACACTGATGGACAGGAGAATGTCCACATGTTGAGGCGAATAACAGTGAAGGGCATGTGGGAAATAGAGGCGGACGCTGGTGGTTGATGCTTAAGCCAGTTGCTATTAAACTAATGATAGTGACTATTAATATGGGTGGGCGGTCTTGTCTTATGGGCAAGAGTTGTGCTCACGTCATCCAGTCTCCTGTCGGTGCCCAGCGCCAGAAGATTATTGTACTCTCGCTCCAGAATCTGACGTGCCTAGGGATGGGGGGAAAAAAGAAAAAGTGCAACACGTCCAGATTTGAATGAGACCAGCTATTTTTAGCAGAATGACAACCAAGTCAGCTGACATATTGCGTTATTTGCACTCAGTGCCCATTTTGCCTGTTTCTGGATGGGAATTCACAAGGCAACCTGCCAGAGTGACAGCTGGCCAATCTGCATGCTCCGATTTAGATTCGAGGAGCTTTTTTGATGGCTGTGATCATTATACCTCTACGTTTGAACTGGAGCTGCCGATAGACGCTGTGCCCATGCTCTTACATTTCACTTCAAAATCTTAAAAAGATTACAAAGTACAGGGTAACAGCTAAGAAGTGCAGATTTTGACAAAATATTGCTGACTTGCATCTAATTTGTTTTGGCAAACTTGGGTTTTCTCTTTAATTCACATTCAAAACCCTTTTCTTGCTGCCCAACCCATTTTCCCCCCGTTTTTGCAATCTGAAGAAGACGAAGTTTGATACCTGAGTGCTTTGATTGGGAATCTGGAGGAGCAGCGCCAGACTGCTGTAGTCAAAGTTGTCATCCAAGGCGACCAGCGCTCCATGCACACCGCTCTCCAGCAGGATATTAGCATAGTCCCTCAGGCCTATGCTCTGCACCCAGCGGATGACCCGCTCATTACTCCACACCAGCACGTCTGCACACACCCAGACACACGTAGCGAATGAGTTTCATTTGCTGCATCTCAGATTTTTATGTGGATTGGTTTGATTTCGGGGCGAGCTTGCCTCTCATTTCATGCTGGCTGTGCTCCCTGCGTCTCTCCAGTTCCTTCCTGTCGTAGTTGAGCTTCTTCAGGCACATGACGCCGTACTGTAAACTTGTCCTGGTGTCAGAAAATCACACACACACACAAAAACAAAACAGGAAATACTTTCACTTTCAAGCCCCAAATGAAAATGGCCATTATTTAAGGTGGTGTAAATAAACAATACCTGTGGAAGCTGTCTACCATCTTGAGGTGCACCCTCAGGTCCTTCTTCGTGAGGTGGTCCAGCATGCGTGCGTCCACCAGGCACTCCATGAAGTAGCTGCGATACTGAGGTAGTCCTAGACTGGGCAGCCACTCATTCCCTATCCACTCATGGTTCATATCGCCATACGCTAGAGTCTGAGAGAGAACACGGGGAAAGGAAAGCCGACATTTTGGTGGATGCATTTCCAGCTTCACTCTAAGATGTAATCCGAGTTTCCTCTTACCTGTGCCCAGCTCCCCTCGTCAGACTGTGACTTCTGATTGAAACACAATTCAAGAAAAATAAAGGATTCAGTAAATCCAGCAGCTGCAGTCAGGACCTCTTTGGAATGCACCAGGTAAGTACTGCTCAATCCAACCTTACTGTATTTTACAGGAGGCACCCAATGTGTCATTGGGAAACTGCATTCATGCATTCTGTAGTCAGAGTCAAGGAATTAGGTGGGATTACTCAATCTGGACATGAGGCCCTTTGTGTGACATGCCCTGATGATGATGCAACTCATTGTGGATCTCGTCACGTTGATACAACATTAATTGCATGAGTTGTGCCTCGGAGCGCAAAAATTTCTTCTTTCAGAGGCTCATGTTAAAAAGCTGACAGGGCTCTTATGCCAGGAAACTACTTTGCAATTTGCACAGGTGTGTCACGGGAGTATGCACTCCAAGTGCTTTTTAATTATACTCAGCAATGCCTTAGAATAGAGTACTACTACTGCCTTAGCATGGAGTAATTTGTAGAAAGAGCTGTCAAGTGAAAGCAACAACAGGAACATGACGTATTGCTGTGGGATAAAGGCACTGATGGAGTTCTTATACTAAATAAAAAGGTAATGATGATAACTTAACTTCATAACATATAATGAAAAAAACTCTAACGTGAAGATGCAAGATAAACTATTTATGGTGAGATCTGGTTTGTGCTGAGTTTTCTGTGCCGTCATACTCATAAACAACCTTAAATACATGAATGAACCTCAGTGAAAACGCTTCGGACTCAATATGCAGCATGTAGGAATATAAAGACCAGCATTGACGGGCGGATGCTTTTCTAACTTTAAAATTTGCAAGAGGTTGACAGAGCAGGAAAGGAGGTCAATAATGCGCGGCGGTCTCCATCAGTCACCACCCAGATCGCTCACCCTGCAGAATCCACTCACACCAAGACACACATGAAGACAAACGGTGAAGGGAAGTGAACTGACCGTCTTAGAAGGGGCTGCCATGGTCTCCATCTCCTCATGGGTCAGCCATACATTGCCAGATGGCTACGAGGGGCCAGAGCCCAAGAGACAGAGCAGCAGCAGCAGGGTGGGTAGTAGTGGTCCGGTAGGAAGGGCAAGCAGTGTTAAAGAAGAAGAGCAGCACCACTGTAAGCCAATAGTGTGTTATAGCATCACAGTCAGATCATGAAGTGCCCCCCCCCCCCCCCCTCAAACCCACCAGGGGTCAAAGGGCGTATGAAGAGGGCACACACACAAAGCACGACATCCTAGTTTCAGCATACAGTACGGATGACACACGGCAACAAACGGCTACCATGCAGAACAATGAAGAATGAATTCGTAACATTACCAGACAAGTACATAATCATGATCTACACGCATTTTTTTCCCCCCACCACTTTAATACATTGCAGGTAAATGTCAGCAGTTCTAATGAGGACTATTTCTTCAGTAGAAAGTAGACCCAGTGAATGCACGCCGAGTGTGGAAGCACATCTCTTGCGGTCCCAAACCTTAAATACAAATATGCTGGCTTTTATTTTGATACCTTGCTGTCGCGAGCCAGAAAAGAACGATCTGAAGGGATTCTTCCATGGGCGCAGCCTTCTTCAGATTGGCCGCGCCAAAGACAAATCAAGCGGCGATGGCATGCGCTCGCCACTCATGGCAGGAGATCGCTGCACCTTGTCATGCTGCTGTGGTCGTGCACGATAGGAAGACCGGCCGCATGCAGCCCCGTGACATTCTCTGCTTGGCTCTGTCTTTGTTCTAAAAATCAGTTTTACTGCAGTTGTGTTACGTTACAACTGGAGCAAACTGAACCTCTTCTGCTTTTGCAGCTTCACAATAAAAGAGTTAAACACAATTTTCAGTGTCATAAGAAATGAAAGGTCACTTCTTCCTTTATGAGCTGGACATTTCCGACAACTTTCTCCTGTGATGTTAGACACAACGCCACAAGGATCGAGGACATGATCGAAAATGAAGACACAAAACGACCAATCCGTTATCCTCTGTACATTTTCTTTGTGATCTACACATCCCACCATTTTTTAAAAAAAGGTCCTCTGTCGAGTACGAACGTGTGATTGGACATGTTGAGTTGGATGCTCTGTAATAAAAGCTTCATGAGGAGTGGAAATGGAGCTAAGTGTTAGATGTCAGGGTGGGATGAGGAGGGATTAGGGGATTAGGAGATAAAAGTGTGATGATGGTGTTATTTTACAATAGATTAAGGAGCAAATGTATACCTGCTGCATGCTCAGATAGCACTGAGATGAAAACCCCCCAACTTTAATGAATATTCTCACTTGGGTTTATGTAACAGTGCACTACTCCTCATGTCTCCGTGATATATGACCTGCATTGTTTCGTGCACCGTCATCATAAATCACATTAGTCTTGCTCTGGAGTGTGAACAATCACTATATCGTTAGGGAACAGCAGAGCCTGTGCAATTATTTTGACAGAAGGGAGTTCTGAATGTGACTCATCTGGAATATCTGTAGGGCTAAATAACAGGACACACAGGAGCGATGACTCCCGCTATAACAGCCACAGCTATCACAAAGACAGATTTTAAAATGGTTCGAGATACAAAAGGACAGACAAATGTGCTTTGTGTGCGCCGAGCAACTGTGTTTGCTAATCGCCTGCGCAATGGTCACCCACATCCGCAGGCGTGCATGCCGGCAGAGAGGACGTTCAGTCATACAAGCATTTGTCAGAGCAGATCTGGAGGCAGAAATTTCTTATTTGTAAACAGTCATTCTGTTTGCGACTGCTTCCTCCTGATCAGTTCCATCTCCAGCGAGACGTTTGTATGACTAAAATTCCAGTCTACACCATTAAAAAAAAAAACTCATTACAACTCACGGTTCTTGAGGTGGGCGGGGCAGAGGGGCTGGTGAGGGAGACCATTTCCTGGATGGCCAGACGTAGCTTTAACCGGTGCAGAGGGTTACTAATACCGATCTCCCTTTGGATCTCGGTGTCGGACAGGGCCGACATGATGGCTCCACTTTTCACGTTAGCGCGGCATGCCGCTACATACCAGGCCGGCATTCCCAACCAGAGCTTGACCACACAGAAGGGCAGAGACAAAGAAGCGTTTCAGATGTTGAGTTCTTTTAAATCGACAGTAACATTTTCAACACCATTCTGAGTTTCAGAAGAGAACAAATATATGCATCAGATGCAGATTAGCCACACTAATCGCATTTGACTCAACCTGAAGGTGATTGCCTTCATGAATTGGCTGTACATCACCACGTGAACATTAGGGGGCAGTAGTAGTTTCTGCATTTTGGCCAATGTGCTTCTCCAAAAGTATCAGCCAGACAGGAAACGAGTGATTAATTCATGAATTGAAAAAGTATTACTTGGGTTTATTATACCTTATTTTGAGCCAATAATATATATATATATATATATGCAATTGAACTGTATGTGAAGTATGTCAGCCTTGAAGGCACGTGAGACAAAACCCCCACAAAATAATATTGTGTATTTTTTCTCATCCTGCCAAAACGTTTTTCCCCCACCTGTATTAGCCAACCCCCCCCCCCCCCCTTACTATTCCCTCAGGGCTTCTAACATTAAATATCTTATTTTATCTATTCCAAGATGTTTGATTATGAAAATATCAAAACACATGTCATCCATATGCTTAGGTGAGAATTTGAGTAAATGTTTGTGAATGCCATTCAAGGACAAACACATGAGTATGGAAGAAAAATGTTTTGCACCTTTAGTGCAATGGAGTTAGTTTGAGACAGAAAAAAAATCCACCAATCAAATCCCTTACCTCCAGCCAGGCTACGACCGTGGGACCATCCCATTGGGCGAAAGGTAAACCCTTTCTCCTGGCCTCCTCCAGTAGCTCGTGTCTGAGAGTTTGAGGGACAGAGAAATCCTCCTATGAATACATGTAGTTATACATCTAAGAAACACAAATCTGCTCACACTGATGCAACGCCACACCCTCTCAGATTCTCTCACACCCTCACAAATTCCATTATTAGTGGGTGTACAGAACTGCGTGTGTCTAGTCCAGTACTCACTACATTTTATCTCCCTGGCCAGTCTGTAAACTAACATTATTGAAAAGGAAAGTTTTCTCATTCCTCTCAGCGATGTCAGAGAGCGCAACACACAACTGTAGTTACACTCAGAGACACACACTTATACACAGGCTTTGTATTCATGAGGGAATTCACTCAGCATTCACCGCATCCCTAATCCTGATTTTTTTTTAACATCGTGTTTTCTGAACATCATATCTCAACTATAAGACAGATTTTATTCATATTAGGTGAAAATTAAGGCTACGAGTAAAGAAATAAGCAATTTTGGGATTCATAGCTCCACCAGCATCAATTATAATTTACATTGTGTAATTATTTACTAAAATAACAGATTTAGAGGATATTACAGATATTGTATGTGTCCTTTAGGTGCAAATACGACAACATGATGGGAAAATGCTACAGTACCTTCTGAATGAAGCTAGTATAGGCACAATTATCCCTCTCCCAGTTCAGCATGTCGGATATTTTTTAAAGTAACTTTGTCACTGGGCTCCATGTTTTATTTTGGTAACTTTACAGGACTGAGTGGTATTTTGCGCGGCATCACTCTGAGAGCTGAGTGGCGTTTGCAGATTTACTTGGCGTGATGTAAATTGTCAAAGAGCAGCGGATGGAAGCTCTTGGACTCCACAGGGCTATTTGTGCCGCGCTGCATCCAACCACACTGACAGAGAACTCAAGCCGCCGGTCAAACAAACACACTCGCTCTCACATGCCAAAAATAATACAAGTTTCGTTAGGCGAAGGCATTTTGTAAAAATAACATCGCATTCCCAGAGTATGCCATCAGAGAGGTTGACATATGGAAAGAGAGGGCTTGTAATAAATATGATTCATGTAGCAGCAGCGCCCCCCCCCCCCCCCCCCCAGCATTGAAGGCCTCAGTACAGTGAAAGGGCACTTAAACACAGCATACATGACATACACAAGCCTAGATGGACAGAGAAAGTGTGTTCATCCAGATACAACCAGGTGCAATAACTCTTATGCATCCAGCACATGGGTACAGAGCCCATGTTTTATGTTCAGGTCAGATCTAATGCATGAAGAAAAACATCCACTGAACATAGCTGGGAAAGGGAAGCAAGGAAACAGTTATGACAAATCATACAAACAAAAATAACAATTGACATTCCCATAACCAGATGTTGAAGCTGGTTATTTTACACGGATAGAGACACATATAAAGGAGAGGAAGACATTCCAGGGGGTAATAAATTGGACCCCAGTGTGAGCGGAGGCACATTTTCTGTCCTGCCATGGATGCAGCTGCCATTTGAACTGTAAGAAGGGGGCAAGAAAGAATTTTTCAAATGGTAAATGAATAAAGAAAGAAAGCAGTGGTGTCATTTAACAGCCATGGAGGATAGATAGATAGATAAAAAAGATAGATATGAGACGTCGGGTTTGGCACTGGTCTTTTTCGGGCAAGGATGGATGGGCGGACAGACAGGAGAAATGGGAGACAGGGCAATATGGCTGAGACATTTCCAGGAGGTCAGTTACACATCCTCACAACTTACCCGCTTTGTGAGAGTCAGAGGATGATGAGAGGGGGGAGGAGAGGAAGGGTAAGAGAAGAGAGAGAGTCAGAAAGCAAAGAGAGACAAAGAGGGAGCGACGGGGAGACAAAAGTACACAAAATGTTATTGAGTTAATAGGCAATTAAACGGCTCTGAACAAAAAATATACACTCAGACACAGACACACACACACACACACACACCTACACACACACACACACACACAGGACACTCATTTACAGAAGCATCTGTAGACCAGTCATCTTCTGCAAGAGATTCCTGACCAACATCTCGTGCAGCAGAGGGAATGAGAAATGCACTGAAACGCAGCAAGACTCCCCTCCATGGTCTTACGTTCAAATGCTCAGTTACATTCAGAAATGTTGTTGTTACCTCTCGAAGAAAAACAGACAGACAAACACACTGACAATGAAAACACAGCGGCATTGAACAACCAAGATGCTGACATGGAATATAGTGCAGGCAGCTCTATGGCATGCAGCGTGGAGGAGGAGGAGGCGCCAAGATGCAAGGTGGAGCTGTGGCCTTAATCCCGGACACCGCTATGAAGAAGTCGGTGCAGTGGAGGAAAAAACACACACATTTGTCAACAGACTACAAACCAATATCTCTATTGACCGACGACACGGGAGGCAAAGTTATTGGTCATGACAACTCGATGTGCACTTTCGAGCAAATGACATTCATCATTTGGCACTGGGTCATGGCAAATGTACACACACACACACACACACCCAGATCTGTCCGTGAGTGTGAGCTACGGGTGGCGGGTTAGGAAACGCACATCTATAGCTTTAAAAAAAAATGACAAAGTGGCTTAATCGTTTTTCTTCAGCTGGGATCAATAGCCTGATTTTGGCCCTGCATCTGAACACACTGAGGCTGATCTCTGCTTCGGGACATTGATCCCAGCTCCTGCTTTCCATCGACCGGTGTGGGTTATGTCACTACACGCGCTACAGATGCAAGGGATAAAGATTAAATGAATAAAGGATGTGGAGGTTTTATCCTGTCTTTGTGTAATCTGACCGGACTATCCTATAAGAAAGTGTTGAAAGCTGGGTGCCTTCCCAATATGCTGCTTCCCCTAGATGTGATAAATGGGTGTTATATTGAACCGCTGGTGAGGTGGAATCTCTATTTAGTGGTGGTTTTGGATGCCGCTTACTTTTTTTTTAATCTGCGGTCCTTCTCAGCCTGAGTTCCCAGCTTGCCCACACCCATGTCCTGGCCGGCCATGTCTGAGTCCATCATGGTTGCTGCAATGAACGCGAGAAACAGGAAAGACAATGAATATAATCCAATGTGCGACAAAAACAAATACTAAAATGTACCCCCTATCTGCATCACTTCAATATCTGCGTTTCCAGAACCTTAAAAAAAGTGAGATCATTCTGACATCGTTTTTTTAATTACCACTCGGCATGGTGGCAGAGTGGTTAGCGCTGTCGCCTCACAGCAAGGTGCCGGGTTCCTATCTGTACGGAATTTTTAGGTTCTCCATGTGTCCGGGTGGGTTCCCCCCCCCCCCCCCCATGTATCTCCCATAGCAAGATGGGATAGCCTCCAGCAACTCCCATGACCCGCAAAGCAAAGAAAATGGATGGACGTATGACAATATTGAGACCCTAGCTGGACTACCAGCGTACTGCAGATGCCGTGAAACACGTTCCAGGCGCCCACCTTGTGGATCCACCATGACCTGTCTGTGCGCCAGATGTGCCAGTCGGCCTTTCTCCTTTTTGCCGAACAGACGGCCGATGGAGGATTTGATGCCCTTCTTCTTCGGCTGCTTGTGGAGGGAGTCTGAGCTGCTGGCTACACTGCTCAGTGTGCTAGCCTCTGCCTCCAGAGAGGCCATGATCCTGAAGACACAAACAAACACAAACACACCCACAAAAGAAAATGTGCTGAAAAGTTTCAGATACATTTGAATTTCAAAATCAACTTTTCAAAAGTTGAAAAGGTTGTGCTTTAGCCTACTTCTTTTTTTTTTTTTTTTGAGTCTAACTTCTTTTTTTTTTTAAATGTTGCTCCAGCCTGTGGTTTAGATTGCGTCTCATTATATAACATGGCTTACCTTAACTGAATTTTTTCCACTACCAGGTTTATGCAGTTCTATCTTTAAGAAGCTTTTGCACAGCTGACACCTACCCTCGTGAGTCATTGTGCGAGGAGGCTGGCAGTGTGTGTGTCAGTCGGACTGTGCGTGGCGTTGCAGGGGGGGACGTCTCACACTTGATGGTGGCCTTGTCCTCACGGCCATCCTCGTCTATCGCAGCTATCTGTGAGGGCAGAAAACATCAGATGTGAGCAACGCAAGTGAATACCCTACTTATCCATTGTGTCCCTATTACTGCTGTCAAAGAGACCAGTGCTTTAATACTATTGCGTTTAGAAAGTCCTCATGTCAGCAGTGCTACACATACCTTTCTCCTGTGTTTCCTCAGATCGCTGGGCTGAAGGGGTAAAAACAAAAAGAGCGCTAATCATCAAAATCTATGTGGACAAAAAAGGAATCCATGTTGTACAAATTAAAGAATCTATTGGCTCATTCATATAAATATCATACACAGTTAAATGCCTGTAAGGCTGTCCTCAATAGCAGAGCATCACTTCCAAGATCAATATAGAAGAAACAACAAAGATGGATTTGTACACAGCTCATTTACACAATCAATAAAATCAAAGACTTTTTCATTTAAACCCACTGAGGGACGCTTTACCATCCCTTTGACACTGGGCCAGATGTTGAGATCTAATAGAAAAATAGTTAGTTATGCAGTTTAAAATACAAAGTTAGTGTTTTTTTACACTCCTTTATTCTTTTATACAAAAACAACCATCAACTCACAACTCGACATAAACCGCCGCACCCTTTGAACAAGTCAGTGAGATACATCTTACGCTCTTCTTCTCCATTTACCCCAAGGAAGAAGTCCGAATAGTTCATACTCATATAGTTCATACGTAAGATTATCATCTTACCAGCGTCATCACCCCCATGCGCTCCGTATCGCGAGTGGGGCTCCGAGGATCAAGTTTGGGAGTGGAGTGTCCGCTGGGTGGGGAGGAGGAGGCCAAGGAGGAGGCGGTGGCCGAGGCGGTAATGGAGGCTCCGGGGTGGTGCATTCGAGCCAGGTTGAGGCCCTCCAGGCTGACACTGGCCACTCGGTTTTCAATCTCCTCTGCCCGCAGCTCCGTCGACTCCTTTTCCTCCTGGATCAGCCTGCGGAAGAAGAGAGATGATTTCAAAGCACTGAAGACGGTGCTGAGCCAAATCTGCTAATTGATTTCAGTTTAAGGAAAACTACTTCAAGGCCTGAGCGAGGTGCTGGAAAGGCTCAAAGTCAGGTCATTAGGTTTAATCGAACTTCTTAATTAGCAGGCAGCTACACTGCTTGGCTTTATGATCTTTATCCATCATCAGATTTGAATTAAATTCTCTGGAAAGAAATGTGGCACTCCTTCTGTTGATGGAGATGTAAATTAGCAAGGAGCAAAAAGGAACACCAAGAGCCCGGAATAAAGAATTAAAAGTTGTGCCCCGGGGTTATGAACACTAATCAGCAACAAGATAATTACAGCATTAACAAGCAAAAGGCAGATTTGCATTGCCAAAACCTTGTCTGTATAGACAAAAAGAGTTTGGCTCATAGATAAGAAGAATCTTTCCACACTAAATGGTAACATATCTGTGGAAAAATATGGAAAAGAAGCAAATCAATATTGGAATATGAAATTAACATCTTAATGTATTCCCTGTACCGGATTTCCTTGTTGATGGCGTCCAGCTGCTCCTGCAGCATCATGGCCAGTGTTTGTGCATCAGAGTGGCCGCCGGGTGACAGCAAGTCCATTGAGCTGAACATCGTTTCCCTGTCGTCATCGTCGATGTCCGACATCTCCGTGTCGCTCTCAAACTGGTGGCTTCCCAGAGCCCCGAGCTGCTGCGAGCGCCACTCGGGCTCCCCCAGTGACTTCGCCTGAAGAATCCAACATTGTGAATACAAGACAACATATTTTAAAGACCTAATCTCATATATTTCTACCGTCTCGGTGAGGAACGGCTCACCTTGTTCTCCCGCAGACCCATTCGACCTCTCCTTGGCCGGTGGACGACCTTGGCTGAGTGGTAGTGGTCCGACTGGGTTTCAGCCAGGGATCCCAATGAGAATCGGAGCTCAGTTGACGTGTCCAAATGAGACCTGAGAAAGAACTTCAAATCAGTCAAATTGCACCCCAGGCTTCCCAATGCGCTCTTGCAATAAGACCTGGCTCCATGTGATTCTCAGTCTGCAAAACGCGCGATAAAATTATATTCGGTCTCGCTTGCTTGTCGATTAAACATCGAAAAGGTGTTTAAAGTACTGCAGATCGTTTCAAAGTAGTTAAGAGGCACAGTAGGTGCCAATTATCCGAAACGCATTCACTATCCCACTCAAAACCTTTCTTCTGAATGCAATTG
>NW_027180940.1:0-25000 GCF_040956055.1 Brachionichthys hirsutus | reverse complement strand
GTGGGATTGTTTTGATCGCGTAATGCCTCTCAACGGGAGCTGATTCAAAACTCAGATGTTTGAGAGAGACATCTGTCTAACTTCCACTATTTTCCATGCAATATTAATGGAAAAATCCATTAAATGGCATGTTCTGGAAATGTGTTGGAGAATCTGAAACTACTGCAAATTCATTAAGATGACAAATGCTGTAAAGAAAATTCTACAATATAATCCTATAAACAACATCCAAACTCTGAAAGACAAAGATAAAGATAAAGATAAAAACAGATCAGTAAATACCATGTTCCTAAAACATTATGTAATCTTCTATAGTTGATGGAAAGCTGAGTGCAGCCAAATGAGACATTTACTTTGTTCAAGTTGCAGGAAAGTCTTTAAAATGTTAATAATCCAAGAAAAAATAAATGCCGCGCAGCATTCTATAAAAAAAAAAAAAAAACTCAGGTAGCTTACCATGGGCTTGTTGGAATGGTAACACGGTGATTATCACAGCAGCAGGTGCAGGACACGTCTGAATTGGAGACGCAAACTCAAAGACAAAGACTAATAACCAAATCAAATGAGGCTGAAGCACAAAAAAAAAAAGCTTCATCGAAAGTGAACACTGCTGGAGTTGCGGTTTCAAACGGCAGCCCCTTCCTGCCACTCTGATCTGCCTTCCTGCGCTGCGGTCTGCAGGTTGAAAAGCGACGTCTGCTCAAAACGTGTCATCGTCCACAGCCTGCAGAGACGGTGCTTGTTAGGCCGTGCAGCTGCAGTCATTTAAAAAGGTTAATGTCCTCTATTTAAACTGTTACTCGTCTAAGCAGTCGGTGTGAAACCGCAGCGTAGAGCTGAGGTGTGTAATTACTGTCGAGGCTTGTTAAATGGCTGAACGAAGAGCTTCGGGGGCCACACAAAGGTCCACCGGTAATACTGCACACAAAGAATGAAAGAATGAAAAAGGATTATTTGATGTCGGCCAAAGTGTCCAGAAGTATTTTAGTTCAAACCTGCTGCACCTGCATGACATTTGAAAGGAAACAGATCAGACAAACTTTTCTTTCCAACATTTCCTATTTATTTTTGTACACGTATGTATAAACACAGTCTTTGCATAAAACATTTGCGAGCTTCCGGTTTCTCCGACACTTCCAAGAGATGATTTGCTCAGGCGTATGGTTTCATTTCCACTTTTTCTGGTTTTTGTCAGTGTGAGATGAATTTTGAATTTGAGTTTTAGCAACAAACAAACAAAAAAAGCTGTGTGGAAGAATGTTGGATAAATGTGTTTCAGCAATGCTTTTGCATACATTTTATGCAAAATCTCTGTGTTTTTTGCTTAAAACATAGAACTGCATGTATCATTTACCACAAGCTAAAAATATATACATTTACAATAAACTAGATTTCATCAAGATACTTCCAAGGGGGAAACACTTTCTTGTTTTCTATCTAGCTTAATTCATCATTTGAACTCTCTGTAAAACAAATCTGATTTGCATGTCTAACTTTGCATGTTAACAAATAGCTGCACTGACAAATCGAAACCACGGAAACAGTCGAGTTGCTGAACAGGAAGTCCTCCTCACCGAGGTAAGTAAAAGGAAACATTTAAAAACGTCAAGGTATAAGTACTACATCATTGGAGTGTATTCAAGCTCATGGCTTACTTCATGGTATTTTTCTTTATTTTAAAATTAGAATGGCATCAACTTAACTGAGCCACTTATTCACATTTTCATCTCACCACAACCATTTCCTGTACTTCTAGACAAAGTCAATAAATTGACAATACCCCCCCAACCCCACCCCCTGAGAATAGTAACATCATATCCATTTATTTATTTACACTTAAGGCTGCAGTGGAAATGGCTGTTTTCCCTCGAATAAATGAGGATGTAACGGGGTTGAGCCAGGAATGGCATCCGGCGTAAAACTTCGCCAGAAATAAGCACGCAATCGACTAGAAGGTCGATTTGCCGTGGCGACCCCTGATGGGATAATCCGAAAGCAGAAGAAGAAATGAGGACATAGCTTATAAAAAAAAAAAACACCCAAAGGTTTCTGAACCAAAAATAAAAAAATGCCAGTGAAGCATAGAATAACTGCTTTGCTCAACGTCAAAAACTCTGTCGTTGACAAATACTTCTCAGCCTTGAAATCACCTCATCAGTGTCTCACATCCCCTTTTCCAAGTTTCAAATGGTGAAAATGTAAACAGTCTGACCTCAGTGAGCACAGGAAGTGGTTACAGACAAGTCATCGCATGTTAGCTGAAGACATTCACATTTAAAGAGAGGATCGAGCCCCTGGCTGGTGACAGTCTGCTAATGGACTATTACAGCGCGCATAGAAACAAACAAAGTAGGAGGCTGTGAAGTCTGTTGCTTAGCATCAGCTAAAACGTAAGAAAAGGTCATTCATTTGTGAGCTTCCTGCAGAAAGCAAAGCGCAGTTGTCGTTTAAAAGCTTTTTCTGCAGTGAAATAAGAATTCACCAAAAGGATTGACATATTTAAATCCTTTTATCATCCTTTCCCTTAAAAAGTAGCAACCAGCACTTCCCAGAGACTAAATGTTTTACACTGATCTGTACAAAAATGTCATGACATTTATATTTTTTTTATTCAGCTCAGGGCATACTTAACTTTGTAAGTGTGACCACTGGCAAGAAACAGACTGGATGAAGCACAGGGGTCATTTAAGTGATCTCTCTCAATCACAGAGAAGGACACTTCCATTCCACCCGAAAACATCCACATATACACGAAGGCCAAAATATAAAACAACCTTGACCAGTCCTGGCCTTACCCTCCCTGCTGAAGTCACCCCCCCCCCCCCTCTCTCACATTTTCCAAAGTGATGCAAGGCCTCATTATAAGGCTGATTATAGATCTGGCAGTCCCTCTGCGTGTTCACTCAGCTCCATGGTGTAATAGTCCAGCGGACGCCTGAGAATAGAATATGGACACAAATCAGCCTTATTACAGTCGCAATGTGCACATTACAATTACTGGTTGCTCGTGTTCAAAGTGTTCTTATGGTAATTTATCAAGGAACATATAATTTACTATTTTTAAATTAGGTATTCATGGTGTCAACCGTGAATTTCATCCCTGTGCAACCCTACACGGTTTTAACATGAGAAAGAAAGTCTCCCTCATCTACTGCTGTCTTTTAACACTCTCCAAAAAGTCAAATTCTTAAAAAATTACTAACTATACCAAAAATAAAAATAAAAAATGAACACAAAAGCTGTAATATTGTAAACCTGAATATGACCTGGAACATTTTTGTTGTTGTTGAACGGCTCAAGTTAATAAAGGTCCACTCTTAGAGTCCCAAACCTGACTGTCTGACTGAAGTTTGGACAGAACAGAAGCCTAATTATAAATACAAGTTTGTTTTATGCTATCAATATGATGCATGTTGACAATGATGATACCGCCCTTTAATTTCTGCACATTCCTCATTCTACTATTCTATTAATATGTTCTGTTCCCCGGATTACACTGATCCATTTCATTAATCATCGATCTAACCTTCTGTATTTCAGTTCCACCTTTACTCTTCTAAGAATTCCAACTTATCACAAGCGAATGAAACCCCAAAAAAACGTACTATTACGTCCTCTTGATGTAACCAAAGGAGAATGAATGAGAAAAGAAAGACAAGGACGTGAAGAAGCAAAAAGAAGCACATCCTCAGCAATGTGAGACTTTTGAAGCACATGGTCGGTACCGACTCCTGATTTACACACTTTTATTTATTACATGCTGAGATACCAGCATCGGTGCGTATACCACTGCAGAAAACAGGGAGAGAAGGAGAACAAAACGACTCACCTCCTCCTGTAGAAGTATGTGAACAGAGCGGCTCCCAGTCCCAGCAGCAGCAGGACGGTGACGATGAGCCCTATCTGTAACCCCAGGGCAGAGGCTAGGAAAAGAGGGAAATAAAAACCTTCTGAACAAATGAATATGTTGAAGTACGCCGTTGCATTTCATGCACTCTGATGACACCGGTTCTGATCATGTTGCTGCCGTCCAGTTCAGGTGCGAATTTTATTTCACTTCAAACCTGCTAACCGTTTGTTGCAACCAGGATGAAGCAACTTCTCAAAGGTGGCGAGCTACCGTTTCTTATATACAGGTGGGCCTCATTTAAAGACGCCGTTACGTTCCGAAGACGCCGTGCCTCAGCGATTTGGTCGTTAAATGAAACCCCCGTTGATTGGAAACTTGTGTGTCTGGGTGGTTGCCATATCTGATTCTGCTTTTATGCAAAGCTGGCGTTGTGCTGCTGCGAGGGCGCTGACCTGCATTTGTGTGACGGCCCGTGGTCGGAGCGGCGCAGGCGTCTCCCTGCGCCGCTGAAGGGTTCGTGCGTGAGGTTTGGATGATGAGGGCCTTCTGATGGTCTGACAGCGCCTGGATGCTCCCCCACACTCGCAGCCACCCGGACACACAGGCGAAGTTTGCTCCTTGAACACCAACACAGACAAAGCCGACGTCACGATGCGTTCTTTCCTGCTTTGACTGAATCGTTATTTCTCACACTAAGAATATCAGCCACTGTAATGGTTTCATGCTCTCCCGAGTGAAAACGCCTCACCTTGGAGATACAAGGCCGAGATGCCGCAGTCGCACTTTTGCTCCAGGTAATCAGCCGCCTCGGCGAGCCTCTTCCCCTGAATCAGACTGCCGCAGCCTGGGACAAACACACAACATCATGTCATAGTTACTGGATTGACATCACTGGCTCCGACAGAAAAGTTCGGTTGTACGTGAACTCTCACTTTAAGGTTTACCCTTTGCTAATTTGAGAGTATTTTTGTGCATTTTTTTTCATCTTTATTGACAGTTAAGGTAAAGATTAATATGTGGTAGTTTCACATAGCCAAAAACCAAATCAGATACTCATTAATGACATTCACAATCGTATCAACATTGTATATTTTGTCTATATCCATCCATAGAAGACCGTATATATTCTGTCTAGCTCAGGGGTGGGCAAACGTTTTGACTCGTGGGCCACAATGGGTTCTAAAATTTGGTATAGGGGCCGGGTCAGGAAAAGATGGATGGAGTGTTTGTGTGAGCTAATATAAATGACATGTAAAAGTCATTACATGAAAGGAACTTTTACAGGTAGCAAAGCATGAATATGCAAGAATCATTGTAGAAATTACAGGGAAAAGGTCAAATGAATGAGGTTTAATTATAATAAAATGTAATTTTATGATATAATTTGGAAAAATAGGGCGGGCCGGATTAAATAGTCCAATGGCCCGTGGGCCTTAGTTTGCCCATGCCTGGTCTAGCTGAAAGAATCTTCATAGCACCAAATCTGTGTACATAAAACCTGTATATTTCTGTCCAGTAATTGCACTTCCGGTTAGCTAGATCCTAAACTGCATTGTGTTACCTTATACCATCCTAACCTAACTTTAAACAATGAAGCCTCACGTCCTGACTGCTCCTGCCACTCACTGGGTAGGGGGCCGAGGCAAAAGTCAATGTGGCTCGAGAAAGCGGCGCTCGGACAGATGTTGCTGCTGCGTGCCGTGGGCGAGGAGCTCGTCCAGGAGGAGGGGTTCTTCACCTCACAGCACGAACAACGACTGAGCGAAACGGGACCACCTTCTACTGACCTGAAAATGCATGCAAGAGGACATTACATTCATACAGTGGTAATAAAAGGTGCTAAAATTAAAGATGGACTCCTAACAATCCCGCAACGGCTCACGCTGTCCGTTTATCCTGGCGTCACCTGAGAGCTGGGATCACTTGTCTCCCTCCAGTGGTGGGCAGAGAGGCGAGCAGCTTCTGGTCTTCGCTGAACACGAGTGCGTCCCTGAGACTGGAGTTGGTCAGAGCGGTGCCAGCTCTGCAGACACTGAACAGGTCGTAGCACAGGACCACAGCTCCTCGCGCCGGCACCGTGGAGCCCTCCGGGAAGGTCTGATCTGTGCAGGAGAGAAAACAGGCGAAGGAGCATATAGCGAGGAATGGACACGAAACGAGAAAACGGGCATAGAGAGATGGTGTGAGTTGTATCCTGTTGCCCTCACCTGCTCCTGTGACGTTTCCAACGATGTAAAACCCATCTTGATCAATAGATCCGACCAGGGGGAGGGCGATGACGGTCGCACTGCCCTCTTGGTCAAACACAGTGAGCACAAGGCCACGCAGGTCCGTCATAGGGGGCCCGTACAGCTCCACAAAGGCCCTCTGCTTACTATGATTGGTCCACTGGCCACTCGCTACCTCGCTGATGACCACACCCTCTGGGGCTGGAGGGGGGCGGGGACAGCTGTTTTCCTTCAGAGGGGTGGGTGGAGCCACCTGTAGTGATCCATACAAACATTTATGGCTTTAAAATGTCAAAAACATTTTTTTTTTTAGCTTCAAACCATCTTGAGTAATGAGCTTAGCAACTTCCTGGTCCGTTGTCAAGGAAGTTACCACACAGCGGACACGGACCCAGTCCATCCAGTAATAAAAACCACATTGTGCACATTTTTCATTCATTTGTAACAGCACAGGTCTTCACAGAGTTCAGTGCCATTTCTCGACGGAGGGGCTCATGGGGCAGGAATCAGGTTCTGGAGCAGATCGAGGTAAAGGTGCAGACTGAATAAATTATCCTCACTTTCATCTTTGTCAAGATTTCTCCACACATACACCATTTTTGTTGATAGATTTTAGTAACTTTTTTTTGCAGATGACTAAGCTTACAGATTTGACAGTTTAGCTTCTTTTTTGCTCGGCAGAATGGCGTCTTTGTCTTTCTGGTTGCCATTGGCTTGTGGACAGATTAAACTGATGAAATATAACGCGTTATACAAACAGGAACCAGGCTACCTCTTTCCTACCACTTCCTGTCAGCCCTGACTGTTTAAATTCAGAATAATTAGCACTCACCGAAAAAGCCGACAGGTCATAAGGATAGAGGCCTCTGCAGCGGCTGAGGGCCTCATCGCCAAGAAGAACCTCGGGATCCTCCAGCAGAGGAAGCTGCCCTGGCGTCAGGACTTTACTCAGCTCCTGCGCTTCCTTATCCGAGCCTCTCTGTCGGTACACCACCGCATCCAGCAGGCCTTTGGTGGGGATCCCCCTTTGAGTGGCTGATGGCGGGCCAAATGGGCTGCGATAGAGCGCCACAGCATCCGGTCCGTTCTGAATGGTGTTGGGGGGCAGACGGAGGGACGGAGCGGGCACCAACCTGTCGCTGCCCAGCAGAAAATAGCCCTTAGAAGTGGTGAAGTGTCCGCTGAGGCTGATTTCCCTGTAGGGCCTGTTGTTGTGCGCGCTGAACAGCAGGATCCAGATACCCTGCAGGGACACCCGGCGTCCCGATGGATGCCACAGCTCGATGTACTCGCCGTCCTCAGCTGCTCCAGGTGTGTCGGTGTTCAGCTCATTTATGAGGAAGTCATTATTCCCCCGGGGAGGAAGGTGAATCGGTGGATCCGTTCCTCCTGGAATCGCTGATTTTTGTGAACAAGTTAGAATGAGTTAAAGCTTTTTTTTATTTGTCAAAAGACCACATTTCCATAATAGAAGAAAACAATTTGGCAGCAGAGTGTTGTTTAAATATAAAATTAAGTAAGTCAAATAAACCATGTTCGAAAATACTGATTTATCGCCTATTGTTGACAATATTTGTATTTAATATACATTATAGAAAATAAAAATACAGTAACAAAGTGGTTAAATGGCATTTTAATAATGACGTACAGCACGTTATGTTGAGGGCATGCATGGATGAGTGTGTGCGTGAATGCTTGTTTGTCTCTGTGTGGCGCCGTGATGCATTGGCGACGCTTTCGGGGTGTACCCCGCCTCTCGCCCATAGCAAGCCGGGATCCGCTCCAGCAACTCCCGTGACCCGCAAAGCGGGAATGGAAAAATTGGAAAAATTATATTGAACTTAAATCTATAAAGTCAACATATAAGATGCTTTTACGTTTTACAATTATTGTGTAGTTGCATTGTTATTTATGGGACAATATATCCTATAATAACACACTGGACAGTGTCAGTAATGATTCACATTTACTGACACACCTTCAAACATGTGTGTTTTTTTAAGAAACCAATGTGTATTCATGAATTAATCTAAAACATTTTTTTTTACTAAACTGATTTTGTTTGTTTGTAAACTCCAGAGAGGAAGAAATACTTTGAACGTGCAGCTCTAATATGAATTCGAGTCATGCTGAGCATTGACTCAAACCCTCACCAATGCTGTGAGGGCAGATCTTGGGCCAGGGGCACTGGTTGGGCTGTCCAGGAGTTTGTGGCGCCTCCCAGAAAACGCCAGGATCTCTGGCCCAGGTCGCCACGCCACAGCGGCTCAGATAGAAACCTCCTTCTCTCAATCTGGAAAAAAATAACAACGCCATTAAGAAGCACCTTCACAATAATGGTTTTTACATGATCAATTAGAGATGGCTGACATCTAGTCTATAATTTCCACTTTAATGCCACCCAATAATATAAATTCGCTTTACCGGCTTTTAGAGGATATGCCCAAAGCTTTGATTGGAATATTGATATGAATAAAATGAAGGGCTGATCTCCATGATGGCTGGTTATGATGAGACCCTAACTGTGCTCTGTCCCCATCACCAGGTAAAAGCCCGATTTGTTAAAAAATTATAGAAGTAATTTGCAGTTGCTGGCCTTTCATAAAAGAAAACGTTTATTGTCGGCCTACATAGTCAAATTTGTCAATTTATTCATACATAATTTCTGCCCTCTGTTCCTTTTCAAGAGAATGTGATCCCGTTGAACCAACTGGACGTCTTTTCCAGTGAATTTTCCAGTGTCCTCTCAATGGTCAGCAGAGCGAGGCTGCTGAAACGGCCGTGGCTCTTTGTGTAAAGATTTCCGCCTTTTTTTAAACAGGAGATACTCCCTTGCTACAGCCGCAGATGTAGCTTCAACTGTTGCCACTAATGATAACAGCTTGTTCAGCTGGAGCACTGGAGCGTCCAACTCCATGTCTTACCAAAAACTAAAAAAAAGCACTCACACAGCTTTCACCTGATATCCCGCAAGTCCTGATTTGATTATAGTTCAGACCTCAGTCTCCCTGAAACAAAGTATTAGCCATGACCTTTCAGGGCAATCCGGAATGCCTCATCTGGAAGCACTTCTCTCATCAAAATTGTTTTGTTGTTAAAATTGAACTATTTTAATAATATTTAATATGGAGTTCTATAACAGTTCTATATTTAATATCTGATAATATTTTATCAGGTATTAAAGATATGGAATACGGGACAAAACACAGAGAAAACAGGGAGGATATTCTGGCAGAGAACTGTCCAGAGAGGCAGGAGCTGATCAGGTGCGATGTGTAACAGGTGCGATGTGTAACAGGTGCGATGTGTAACAGGTGCGATGTGTAACAGGTGCGTCTCGCTCAGTTCAACGATGCCTCCGCAGCTGTGCAGGGGCAGAAATCAACCGGCAGCACAAGTTACCGTAGCAACCCTCATGATAGTGCATATCGGACCCTTTATGACTGATTCTCGGTGAGTGAATTAAACGCATATTAAATGCGTGCGGTGTGGTTATTAGTCTTACCTGTTGCTGAGTTGGTAGGGCTGTCTGCCCGGGATGAGCGTCTCCGTGAGGTTGGCACTCGGCCTGCTTCCAGGTCCAGCAAACACAAATGCATCCAGAGGCTGGATCTGGCTCAGGGGACTCCCCGCAGGGAAGTCTGAGGCTCTGCCGCTGTAAATAGCCACGGCGCCAGACTCATCTCCTGCAAAGAAGAAACGAGAGATGAGGAAACTGCCTCATCCGGGGTGTCGGCGGGGGCGGCCCTTGCTGCACACTGACCTTTCATGTAGGCCTTCTCTACGGTCACGGAGATCAATCCATTCCTGGGGGGGGTCACCGCCACGTCCAAACTCACGCTGACCCTGTCGCTTCTCCCGTCCAGCACGACCAGAACCAGGGGCCCCGCAGCTTGAGCTCCCGTCAGCTCCACAAACCCATCCACCTGCCCCCCTCCCAGCTTCAGCTCGGTGATGACAGGAAAGGTAGCCGGGGCAGCGGGCGGGGTGCAGTTATTCCTCTGCCCCGGGGAGGGCGATGACACCTGGAAGCCCCAACGATCCTCGGACTGCAGACACCTCTCGATGGACTCGTCCCCCTCCAGAGCCGTTTCGTCCTCGACAAAGGCTGGCTCCCCCGGCGTCAGGGATTCGGCGAGAAACTCGGCGCCCCCTGTGCGGCGGGTCATGTACACGACGGCGTCCACCAGGCCGAGGGCGGAGACGTTCATCTTCTCGCTGTAGCGGGCGGCAGACGTGTGGTAGAGGACTATGGCGTCCGGGCCGTTCTGGACCGTGTTCGGAGGCAGGAGGATGGCGGGCTTGGGCAGCATGTCCACCGAGCCGACCAGGAAGAACCCGCGGTCGTCCGTGCTGTGGCCTTTGAGGTCCAGCACCTTGTAGGCGACGTTCCCGTTGCCGTTGTAGAACACGAGGGAGTAGCCGTCCAGCGAAGCCCGCCGCCCGCTGGTGTGGTACAGCTCCACGAACTCTGTGGTGTCCAGCCGCGGGTTGTCTGCGTTGATCTCGCTGATGATGAGGCAGGGGTCGCCGCTGACCGCCAGCGCCAGCGCCAGGCAGAGGCAGCTCACGCCGGCGAAGCCCATCGCCATGATTCACAGCTTCTCCGAGGAAGCGGGCGAACAAAGCTCCTGCAAAAAATGGAAGAAAAAGAGAAAGAGCACCAGTAAAAACAAACTGGCTGAGAATTAACGCAATTTATTATTATAATTCTAATTATTATTTAAACAGAGAATCCGACCCGCAGGAAGGGACTGGCTGCTTTCTGTCGTCACGTCTTATGTGGGACTACTTTCAGATCCTAATATCATGAATGGGCCTCTTCTGTCTGCCCTGTGACGCGCGGAATGCGCGTCCTCTGCGTGAGTCACGAAATGTTGCGAAACACCATTTACAGCCAGATCATGGAAACTTTGCATGAAACGGCGAAACGCTCCGGTTGGGAATAAATAAAACGCAAAAACACCTGAATGGAGCAGAAAAAATCTAAATCAAAAGAAAATCAGAATCAAGAGCAGCCGGGTTCGCTTTCAGGATGCGGCGGTCTCATTTCATCCCTGGTTCAAAACGCACGCATTTAATCGTTCAATGCAAGAATCAGTCTTTAAGATGCGTGGACGACAGTGGCTCCAGGGGGGGGGGGGGGGAATAAAAGAGTTCTTTCAGAAGAATTTAATTCTGCCGTGAATTTATCTCTCATCTCACAGCAGCTATTCCGGTCACGGTTAGGCTGCGATGCGTGCGTCTTTCCATGGAGGGGGGACAACACAACGCTGTCAATCTCGCTTTCAGCGCCATGCAAAGGTTCTAAAGGTTCCAAAGGTTCCAAAGGTTCCAAAGGTTCCGCGACTTACTGCGTTCTTCTGCGCTCCAAATGAAAGCGTCGGAAATAAATGTGTTAAAGTTTTCTGTCTGTCCTCCGCCGCTCCCTTCATTCACAAAGCAGGACTTTCTCTCCCCGGACTGTGGGCGGTCAGACTGCTGGGGGGGGGGGGGGGGGGGGGCAGGCAGGAAGGACACCCCCCCCCCCCCACCACCTCTCACCCCACAGTGGAGAGATCCGCCACAGAAACGCGCCGCGACTCTAGAAAAGAAAGGTCTGTGTCTGTGTATGATATTAAACGGATTAGTTAGATCGGTTCATCGTGAAAGTCCTGCAGGGGGGCTATGACCCCACTTTGTTCACGTGGGTTCAAAGGTTAGTCCCGCCCACCATCAGGTTCACTCGAACCTCTTCTCTGTGGAGAGGGGCCACGTGGATTTAGTGTTTAAAAACATAATGAAGAAACTTTCCAGGGTCAGAGGTCATTTAACCGCAGACTAATGTCAACTGTGCCATATTTATGCAGTCAGCAATTTGGTGTCTGAAATCTCTGAATTCATTTTAAAGTTTGTTGATTATTTTGTATGAGCCCATAAATCCACAAAATACTCTGAACTATGTCTGCACTATTTTAAATTTAGTGTCCTCTCTAAGATGATGTGTTTTTATCATGCGTTTGTAGCTTAAATCAAAGCTGATCATTTTCCTTTCAGTTTTCCTTCACTCGTTATGCTGTGTATCTGTGGTGCGTTCAGACGTGCAGCCGTCATGTGGCAAAAACTAAACTAAGCCTGAAATGTATCTCTGTGAATTATAATATTTAGAAAATAACTCATGATAGGGTAAGAGGAAGAGGAAGGCCCATGTTTTCTCTTAAATGTCAAGGAGATGGAGGAAATAGTTTTGCACCTTAAATTATTAACGTGCCCAACCAGCTTGCCAACCTATTCCTCACTAACTGTGCAATCAAACTGTTGCGGTCTTTGTTGAGGTGTGGGAATCACCGTTGGGCGTTTGCGCCACAAGATGGCCCTATAAGATAAGTGATACGATGATTTAGCCGAGGCTTGTGGGTAACATTAAACCATCTGTTGGGGAGAAACAGGAACGCCTTTGGTGGGATTCTCTCAGGTGAAACTCTTTGTTATAGATTATAGTGAATATTTGCCCCCCCCGGCCATCAGATCATGTACAATTTTACACAGGTCTACAAAGGTTTTGTGTATTATTTATGCACATGAAGCTGGGGCAGCAATGTCGGCAGAAATGTGAGCCTTCTGTCATGACTCACTGTTTAGACGTTGCCTCTGATTCATCGTCGCCGGTTTCCACTGCACTAAGGAGCGGCGAGGCGTGATGGACTCCTCGCTGAAACATGACAAATCAAGGAAATTCATCTCAAGTCTTAACAGGACATCTGTGGGTCACAACTGTAAACATGACAATTACAGGTAAATGAGGCAAAGGTGATCTGAATGTCAGCCGACAGACTATTAATCATCAGTGATGGAGTTGTTTTAAATGGAATGCTATAGTTTATGCAGACGTGTTTGTGGTTATTTACAGTAAACAGACCCTGGGCCATGTTTAATGTAGTCAATTTATTTGTGTAGCAGATTTAAAATACAACAAAGTACTGCAGACCATAAAACAAACTAAACCAGAGGAGGAGAAAAAGTTAATATATTGAAATAAAAACAGAAGTTAAGTCATAAGAGCAAATAAATAAATGTGTGATGAAACTGAGCTAGGATATATCAGTGATATATCACATGTATGAGAAAATCAAAAAGTGTAATAATAATATTATTGTTGCTTTTAGTGCATTAATGGATGCGGCGGCAGCAGGTAAAATGTGGGTCATTGGCTGTTTTTCCGCTACCTTGGAGGCCCTGGATCGTGGCGACCTCGTCTCAAACGACCGACATTAACAGGAGACTTTGTTCAATCTGTGCTTGAATACTCAACGTTCCGCTTGCAGCGACTTTACACCAAAACGTCACTAACCCTTAACGTTTCCCTGATGAGCCTGGAGCGGATTTTTTCACCTCATTAGCCTGGACATCGAAACTGGCACGCTGTGAAGAAAGAGCAGGTTTGTTTTCCTGTATATTACACTGGAGGAAGTTTACAATGCGGCCATGAATGACGTACAATAATTGTAAGACACATTTCACATCGGTTTTGATGACAGTGAATTATTTACATCAGTGGAGGTGAGGACAGGGTCTGACTATGATGACTGTGGGTATGTTCTCTTCTCTCTCTCTCTCTCGCTCTCTCTCTCTCTTGCAGGCACAGAGGAAGCTTTCTCCTGCTTTTCTCTTTTCTTTTTTTAAGAAAGCTCTGAAAAAAGCTAATCAGAATTCAACATGCATCACCAGCTCGCTGCATCCAGTCATGTGCATTTACCACACAAATTGTGTGTGTGTGTGTGTGTGTGTGTGTGTGTGTGCGCGCGCACACGCGTGTCTGTCTGATGGAGGGAAACCCTTTGTGTTCCCTGTGAATCCCCAAGGTTATGCGCAGGCACTCATGAACAAATCCGAGTGTGACGTGAGGTGGAAGTGATCCGTGGTCATGGTCTGGGATTGAGATTTTATACTGGATTTAGGTTAATGGCGGTGAAGGCATCACCAGGGTACTTCTGGCTGAGCAGATGAGTGATGGATTATTGATCTAAAGTGATTCTTCATCTCCCTTCTCTTCACCAGTAGAGTTAAAAACCCCACAGGCTCACCGTCGGCTGTGTTTTGACGATGTTGACTTCCACCAGTCAGTTTCCATGCATAATCTGTGGGATAATCCAGAAGGGTTAACCGCTGAGAGGGGATGAGAGGTACGAGAGCAGAAGATGTCCACAAGTCGATCTCTCAGAGAGATTCCACTCATGTTTGATACCCAGTTCCCATGACAACCAGCGGACCATGGTGCACCTGACCTACATATGTGGTGTATGTACACAAGCGTGCAGCAACCATCTGTTATTGTTCCTGTACAAACGCCTGTGAGGGCTTCGCTAAATGAGTCTATCAACGACGGCAAGAGTAAATAGAGGAGCCGGAAGCGGCTTTCAACATTTCTGACGAGCTGTCGGCGAGTGGCGTCATCAGTGGAGGTTTCATTCAGACGCAACGCCTCGCTGCGTTTATTATAGGCTGTAAACTCAGGAGAGTTTCATTGTGTCTTTTTGTGGTACATGCAATATTTAAGTGCCACAAATAATTACTGTGCTCAGTGTAAGGTACTTGTATTTTACTTGAGCGTTCTAGTTCATGTTTCTTTCTTCTTTTGCTTCACTGCATTACAGGGGAAAGCATTGCTCTTTTTAAATATGGCAGCTATATTTAATAAGAAAGTAAATGATTGATGAATTATGATTCATTAAATTACCTTGCAATATGCAATACATTTTCCATTTTAATTCAGCCCCACATTCAACAGATCTCACATGATGCTCGCATATGAATTATGTATATATATAGTTATATATACTTATGTAGTTCATGCTAACACTTGAACTTTTAATATTTTAATTAAATTGTATAATGACAATAAAAGCTTCTTCTTCTTCTATGGACTCTGCTGATGCATTATCAATTCAGAAGCACTCTGAGAGAATATTATATTATATTGGTATACAGTATATATGTATTGGTATATATATATATTATACAGTATGTGGTACCTCTGCCAAAGCCGTTTTCACCAAGACCTGCACAATTGGAAAATAGTTTTCCTAGAGTCCTTTCGGTAATGTCTGTCAGTCAGCCCAGAATAAATGGGTGGATTTGTTTCATGGTGACCCATGTATGTGCAGGCGATGCAGTAAATGCATTGACATCACTCAGAGTTTCTATACATGTAAAATTGTGAACCAGAAATCCAAAACAATTAGCTCAAAGATACTGTAAAACTCTGCAGAATTCAGATTCTTTGTGCCCCCATCCCTACGAGTGACCCCCCCTGTCACTTGCACATCACAAAAAGCATTTATTACAACTTTAAATGAAACTTTCTTTGGCTGCACTGTTCGGCATGCATAACTGGGAGATGAGTAGGCGTGACTTCATGTTCAGAGCTGTGAAAGGCTGACAGCAATCTGTAGCCCGAAGCAACTCTTGCAAAGATGTAAAACATATCTCTAGTTTTTCAAGCTTTATGTCCAAAATAACTCGAAGACTTTCTACCCTCTTGCTCGCCCCCGTTTTCATGTCCTCTGACTTTTTTTTTCCTTTTCAAAATGCTCTATATCTCCCGGGTGCCCTGTAATTCAAAATAGCCGCTACTGTTCCTATTTGTCTCACTCTCTGCTGCTCCTCTCTCCTCCATGTCTCATCGATTCTCCCGAGACAGGACAGGGGGCAGTGTTCTCCTGTGGGGCATTCCGGGTAATAAATCTAATTCTTCTCTGCATGAGAAGACTCATGGGAAGATTCTGGCCCACTTTAAACCCAGACAAATATAACCAGTAAATGGAGCATAGAGGTGTATTTGAAAGGACATCACATGATCATATCCTTCATTGTTCACTTCTTAGATTCAACATGAATAATGTCAAAGATACAGTAACTCAGATACTGCAGAACATTTTTTAATTTAACTCGAGTTGGATGTCAATCAGCTTGGTGATGGATAGACTAAAGGATGAGGTGAGGCAGGAATTCCCTTGGAATATGCTGTTTGCAGATGACATTGTGATCTGCAGTGAGAGCAGGTAACTCAGACTTCGATATATTTCCTTAAAGGAGACATCTTATAAAAAAAACTAACTTTTACCATGTTTCTACACGACTATTTTGGTGGTTTTGGGTCACTACGAACCCCAAAACAGCTAAATAAACTATCAAGAGATGCCCCCTGTGATGTCACAGAGGGCGATCGTGCGCAAGATGTGCATGTACATTCTTGCACATTCATGCACATTCATGCATTGTACTTGTACTTTGGTAAGTTTATTTGTTGGCAGCAGCAGCAAGTTCAATTTATTTAAGAAGGCTGCGTTAACTTGATGAATCACACGATGTGGCAAGGAGGGTGAGTTTAAAGAAAGTATAATCAGATAAACGTAGGAGTTTATTGGTCTCATTGTCATTTATACTGTAAGTTCTGTTTCATTGTTAAAACAACTGTCATACAATTCAGATTCTAAATTAGAACAAAGGATTGTGCCAGCAACCGTAAATTGTGGCTTTTGGTTTTAATTACACATCGCCACCTTTTGCTATCGCTTCTCTTCCAGGAGCTGCTTTCATATCTCGTGCCGTTCAGCTGCACGCAGGCCTGGGAATCTTCCCGCCTGAATTTGTCATAATAATTAAAAATGGAATTTATAGCGTGGAGAGCAACCATTCCTGCAGGTACATTAATTTCTAATGGTTTTCCAGAATGGGAAGGGGAGGTGGAGGGGGGAATGTGTTATATATAACATAATGCAGGACACGTTGGAAGTCACACAAGACAAACCATAAAAAGCTAAACTTGATCGGCGAGTCCAACCAACGTCTCGTTTCTTAAACAGAAATGAATGGAATGTGAATGGTTTAGTGACAATCAAGGGGTCAACTTTTCCTCAACATCTATACAGGTAGTTTAAAGGGTCCCCTGTAGATGTTGATTCTTCATGCTTGGGAATGTGCTACCTACCTTTAACATTTAAATCACCCAGATTGCCTGTAAAATCAGATTGTGTCTGAAAATCAGATCAATTGTGTGTCAAACATTCAGTACTTATTATTTAATATCGCCCAAAAAACCTGGAGCAACCGGAAATGCTTATTGATCAAAAAGGTAAGAGGAGGTGTGATTTCTTTGTGTGTTTTGTTTCTGAAAATAACCGTATTCATGAAATTTAAGACAGCAGCTGCAGCACAGGCGTCAGGACTACTAGCCCACAGCTGAGACGGGTCGGCATAGAACATAGAACTGTAGTCTCAAACCTAAGGTCACTTAGAAAGTGGTTTAAAAATTAATTTTCATTCAATTCACTTCCCCACAGCTCTGCAGGAGACTGTTTCTGTTGGCAAAACGTCCACAGCTCAGTGATACACTGTGCAGCCTAAGCACACACACACACACATACACACACACCGAGCCTGGAAAGCCTCCGCTCTCCTCCAAGTGTCCCTTTTTCACTCTTTCATCTCTTCATTTGCATCATGAGTGAGCTATTTTTGGCCGCTTCACCAGATGAATACATCAGAAAAAAAACAATGAAGGCAACCTTCTTTGTTAGGAGCCCTTCTTGGTTTTACCCTGAACTGAAGGGGGGGAGGGGGGGGGGCTGGTTGACTTGGCATGCGGATTAATCGCATCAGAATGTCTCCTTTCATTTCGCAGCTTTTCTTCCACACACATACACGCTGTTTTGTTCCCCCCCCCCATAGCTTTCATTGTTTTCAGAGGCGAGAGACATTTTGGTTCATTTCAATTTGCATAAATAATTATACTGTGAGTCCCTTGAACAGAGACACTTGCATAGACATATATATATAGAGATGGATTTGTAAGTCTGTCACCATTTCTTATATAAAAATCCTGCTGTGTCCTTTTTACCTTCAGCCATAATTACAATGTGAAGGCAAAGCTTTTGATTCCAATGCAATCCTGCAAGTGTCTCTTCCCTTGTGAGGACATGCATGAAAAAAATATAGTATCCATTTTTTTGGCATTGACGTCCTTTCCTTTTCAATGTATGTTATTGTATGCAGGAGTCAGTGTCTTCCTGGCTGATGATGATATTGTGCAGGAGTGTACAAATTATATAGATATTTCTTTTCCTCTATATACTGTGGAAACCTGAAGGTCAGAAGGCTTTACCTTCAGCTGAGCCCCAGCCCCATGTTGCAGACTGCAGCGTTAATGAATCGATCTTTAAGTCAAACTCGGCTGCTCTGATGACAGGAAGTCTGATTGGTCTCCACTTTGGGAATATTGTTTTGTGCAGCTGGGACTGCCCCCCCTCCAAGCTGTGCTGAAAATGATTACAGCAGATTCAAGAATGTTAAGCGGTGCTTTTCTGTGCTCCGAGTCCGGGTCGCGTTCCCGTTCTGCAAGGTCACTGATACGAGCCTCGCCGTTTGCATCCTATTCAATCACTGCTGCCTAATGAGTTGAACAAATTTAATCATGTAGAGACGGTTGTTAAGTTCCCCACCAGGCCCTCATTACGGTGTGAGAGGGATGCAATCACATTCCATAAATGCATAAAACTATAACTCATAATCAAAAAGTGATTATGATCCTCAGTAGCATATGTGTGTGTGTGTGTGTGTGTGTGTGTTGAGCTCATGGGTACACACAAGCTTTAGATAATTCCATATTTGTCACACTGATCTTTTAACAATATTTGTTGCTCAGTTTATTCAGTTTATATGTTGATGTTTATATCCAGATGTGTATCCCAAAACACATGCAACAACTGATATCATGACTTTTAGTCTTTTTGTCATCGCCTGCAGTGAAAGCTGCACCTTCTTAAATAAACAACTTCTACATACGTACAGCGGGCATCATTGGTTTGTGTCCAGAAGGAGGACACGTATAACACGACTTTAAGAATGTGTACTTCTAAACGGCACTGACAACACACATGTTGATTTGTATACAAGATCAGGGGTGCTAACCCCTTTGATTTTAATGTTCAGTCCTAATGTTGTGTGCACTTCCGTCCTTTCAGATGTACTAAGCTTGTGAATTCCTAATGAAGGCTGGCTGGGTTACAAGCTTTGTTTAATATAATAAATACACAGTGAGCTGTTCCCCTTCAGCTATTTGCCTTATCACCATAAATCACCACTTTCCTTTCCAGGCGTTCCGTCTTCTTGTCCCAGCGGTCCGAGTACGCGGAGGAAACTGGGTCAAACAGGGACAGGCAAAAAGAGGGACATAGATTCGGAGAGCTGGGCTCAGCTTGATGCTCCAACATGCGGATACAGACACCCCTGCGCTGAGGGATGAGGCTGCTCAGTGCTTCAGGGAAATCAATCGCCCTGAAGAATAAAACCGAGCTGCAGATAAAGATCGTGATCCTGTGGGAGAAGACGTGTGTGGGCCTGTGCGTGTGTGTGTGTGTGTGCTGCATGTGGGGTCCAGTGTTTGATAGGTGCATGGCTCTATATTGCCAGGGAACAGATTCGTAGGTAGATTTTTCAAACAGCACGTGGAGCTTAAAATGTGAAATCCATATTGATGTTTCTACATTTAAATTGTCATGCAAGCCTGTTCATTCTCTATATGTATGTGTTTCCCTCACATGCAGTATGTCCTGCTTGTATTTATAGACCCTCATCAGAATCAGTTCCAAGATCAAGACTGCCAAGAACAGATGGCACTTCCCCTTTCTGCCACAGCTTATTAAGAGTATGGCTGAAATAGCATAGATGGAGAGAAAACATGAACAATACAGGAAGAAAACTGCAAGATTAAAGGAGCACATTTGGCAGATACAACCAAACAAATAAAACCACTGTAGATTTAAAGGTGGGACGTGTTTCCCTACAGGTTTGAGTCACAGATCTGCAGCTCAGACGATCATATTTAACTGATAAATCCATCTCACCCAGTCTTTATTTTAAACAGAGCCAACAGAATTCTCAACTCCCTCTTTAGATTTCCTGACAAATGTGTGTGTGACGCAGTATTTTTGGGCTTCTTTTAATAACTTCCAGTTTAGATGTAATCCATATTTAGCGATCCAGACTGGCGCGCCGTTGATGCAGATGATGATGTAACAGCTTCAGTGGGATATAAGTTCAGCACCGCACCTGAGTTTATACTCAAAATCTAAAAATGCTTTCCACAGGAGTAATCCGAATGCCAATATAATTATCAGTATCACCCAACATTTCTTCAGGCTGCAGCTTTTCTTTGTTCTCCATCACTTCAAATTCAAGAGAAGGAAGAGAGGTGATTAATAAGCGATAAAGTCCAGCGACGTCAGAACTGATCAGCCTGAAAGTACAGAATTGAGTTGATGAAGAAATTCAGTGAGCTGACTTGTCGCTATGTGACAGAGCCACACTCTGCATGGCAAGGTGCTTGATTTCATACACCTGGAGTGTTGCCTGTGTGTCCAAGTACTTTTGGCAATTCCTCTTAGCCACTGCGTTCCTGAACGGGAGTCAAACTGGTTCACTTGGCTCTGTCTGAGCCAGATACTTCATTGTGCATCAGTAATATGCAGAGTAGAATGTACCATCAATTGAAAACAATAAACCATACTCTTTAGAAAAAAAAAAAAGGAAATAACAAATCAAATTTGGTGATGATTTATACTGTTTAAAAATTAATGAATTGGAAATGAGGGAAAAACTGCCTATGAATGATAAACCAGAATTCCTGCAATTACAAAGCACATATTCAAGGAGAGTCAATCTCCCACCATTCATTTGGCTCCCCATTTTTCTCTCCTTTACACTTGCCCACCATTACAAGGCCATCCATTATTAACCTCCATGGCTTCCTCTCTCACAAGTTCCTCTACTGACCTAAACAACCCCCCGATCTCCCCTCCATCATCATTCACATGCTCGTCTTTAAGGATGAGGCTGCAGTACAAAATCTGCTGTTCCTCCTCCCAGGTTCCTTAAGTAGGTCTGACGTATACATGCATGGGAAGAATGACGCAGACGCATTCATGAAAGATGGTGCCGCGGTCCCATGGCGGGAAACAGAGAGGGGTGGCAAAAGGAAAACAGGACACAGGGAGTAGACAGGGAGGCGATGGAAGAAGATAAATGAAGAGGGAAAATGTGAGAAGGGATGGATTGATGAATGCATGTTTGTGAAAGCCAGAGCGCGGCAAATTCCAATTTACTACACCAAGCAAGTGTTTCAAATCGAAGTGATGTCTAGAAAGTGGCCGGAGGAGGATCCGCTGGGATTGAAAGCTCCACCTTGTTCTCGTATTCAAATCGCTTTCGAATCAAGCTAGGGGGAAAAAAGGAGCTGAAGATAAACTCAACAAATTATTAACATGTTTCCTGAGAGAAATTTATTTTACACTGTCAAAAATCAAAATGACTGTCAAAGATGATGTAGCAGCAGAGTATAGGAGTAGAAGCTGAGTAGCGAGTTCCTGCATACGGTAAACTTTAAAGGAAAATAATTTATGGATCCAAATGTAAAAAGAGAGTGTCCTATTTTACATTCTGCTTTCATTTGGCAAATACGCTCAGCAACCAATATAATCTTCCAATTAACGGTTGTTACTTCCACCTGATGAATCTAAGTCTAACATTCACTCTTTTTTGGGTTTAGCTGCTGATCGCTCCGCTACATGCTTACCAGCTGCCGCTAAATGTGCCTGGCTGGCCACAAACTGCTGCCTGGTGCATCTGAAAATAACACAATCAGAGCAGTCACAATGAAAAGTCAGCTGCTTGATAGAAACAACAGTGAAGCTGAGGGAATCTGCAGCCGAGGTCATTCAGGTCATTTATCAAGTGACACGCCTGCCATTGTCACATTATTTCACCTTCACTGACATTTTATATATTGTCATTACAAAGATATTATTACACCCCCCCATGCATCATCAGTTACATGTGACTGCTCCTGTTTTTGTTTTGTTTTAGAGAGAGCATGGTGTTCTTAAAATATAATTTCCACTGTGTAGCAGTCGACGGTGGTTTACTGCTAAATTGTTTTTTTTCTGGGTGCATGCATGGAAAACATGCCTCTTTAAATAGGCAGCAACTGCATCACAATTTTTAACAGAATGCATGTCTGTGCACAGAAAGGCAGGAATTAGGTCTAAAGACGTGCTGTGGGTGTGTGAGGGCGCGTTGCCTTGTGTATTTTACCTTATATAATACATATGGAGAGCTTGTCTATTCAGTTAGCCTGTCTGCAGGACACCTGAGACTAGAAATTACTCACAAAAATCAGTGAGGCATGAATAAATCTCATTTGTTGAGATGTGTCACAAATCGTGGCCTGCGTTTCAATTAAACCGTTAAAATCGCCTTGTTTTATTGAAGCAGATTTATATCTCGTCCTCTTCTTGGGAGTCCCCTGGTCTCCATGGTGATGCCTCTCAGGAGCAGTTCAGTTTTTTATACAGATAACATCTTTGTTTTTTTAGATACACACAGGGACAAGGGGTTGGCACATGATTACAGAGGACGTGTTTGGAAAGAGAAACGATGCTTCCTTCAGATGGCTTTGTTTTTTAAATGATTTAGTTTGCTTAAAAAGAAAGAAAATGATTCCACCTTAAGCAAATAGGTTTATATAATTCATGCATTTATGTTCCAGATACTCTGCAGCCAAGCGGATGCTTCACCTTTTATCATGTATTCATTTTTTTTTTTTATCTGTAAAGCATTTACTTAATAATTATTCACAAAGCAAACCACTTTTTAATAAAGCTGTACCATGCATATTAAACTAGAGAATAGGTCTTTAAATGTTTCATTTTATCACATTTTTATGGCCCATTGTTCCTTTTTTCTTTTTGAACAGCCCATCATTCAGAAGAAGGTGTATTGTTTCAGCCCGTCACCGGAAAAATAGGGACGTAATTCACTGGATGCGCTTTATTCTTGAACGGCATTAATCTACTCTGGAATGATAACCGAGGTTCTTTGGAACAAACAGCTTTTTTCACCCCGATTAAATGTTATTTATGTTGAGTGCAGACTTGATGACAACAAGGTTCACCAAGAGGAAGATAAATGTATCTTCTTCTTTCTCGTTCTGAATGTTGCAGCTAGAGTGAGATGGGAGATCAGTCTGTCTCTGGGCGCGCAGTTTTACTGTTTGCCATAAAGCTTGAGCCAAACGAAGCCCGATGAAGCCGTTTCTGCCCTGAGATCAGTCTGACCTTCAGCTACTTGGTCGCACTCATGAGCCAAACGAGATCCTACGGAGGCCGCGCAGACCCTGGGCTCTCTCTGATGAGGCTCTGAAAGTGAAGCGCAAGCAGGAAGGCCATTAATTACATCACATACAATGAGATAATTAATGAGGTAGTCAGTGGTGCCTTGTTTTCTTCGCGTTGATGAGATATAGAGCTTTTATTCTTTTCTCATCCGGCTTTGAAAGCGTGCCACTGAGTCATTTCTTTTTTAAATAAAGAATAAAGCCAAACAACAAATTCTCTGCGCTGCTGGTTTACTAAAGCATTTCTTTTTATGGGGAGTGGATGAGCTTTCTCAGCAGGATCCCTGTTTGTCTTGTAAAAGCTGTTTCTCTCCTTGGACATTTTAATGGAAAAAAAAAAAAAGCATCCAGTCACATTCTGTCACCAATCGTGGCGATGAATACGAATTTACCATGGCAACATAGGCGGGCGTGTTCACACCAGATGCAAACAGCCACTTCAGACTTGATGGGACTTGTCATATAGCACCTCTTGGAAAACAGCGGCGTTTGTTCTTACCCCCAATCTAACTTTATCTCCGCCTCGTGAAACGAACGTATGAGGTCACATATTGGGAAAAGACACCCAGAGCAGCATGAGGCAGTCAGTGGCAAAATCAAAGCTTGTGATTCATTGCTTCAGTTCATTCACTGGGGTATACAGTATGACTCACTTGAACACAAAAGCATATTTTCTATTTCTATTTCCCATTTTCAGCCACCTGAATCAGCCTCCGGTAAATTAGAGCAGCTTTCCTACATTACTGTTTGCAGTGGTGGATCAATTTGCATCAGCATGTTCTGTATGTTACGTCATCATTGTCATTTCTGAGGCCTCGGGCCTGATTTGCTCATCTCGCTAACGTTGTCGTGCTCAGAGCGTCTTGTACCATGTTGCACATTAAGTTCTGTATCGGAAACTCTATTTAGAAAAGTAACTACGCTGACATTTAAATAGGTGCAGTGAACTCAGTAAATGTGTTAAAGTCGCTTCTCAGCCATCTGTTTTTTGAAGCTCTGCACAAGAAAATCAACTTGGTTTGGTTTCAGTTGCCTAGCCTGTGGCTAGTTATTACTACCTTCTGTCTACACCTGTTACATTTGAATCCAAGGAAATAATCGTAATTCTACTTTCTTGCTTATTAACTCAACTTTTTTTTTAGCATATTTAAACAAGTTTTTTGTGCCATGACCAAAAAGCTTAAAGGTAAACTGATTTGCAGAAAGTATTCATTAAAATTAAAAATAAACAAGAATAAACAAGTCTTTAGTCAGGACAGCATGTCTACCAAGACAAAATGAAAATTAGAAACTGGAGTAGAAGCCGAGTTGAGATGGTGCATTTTAATTTCAAGCTGTGTCTCATTAAGGCTCATTTAAATTCAACAGCCTTTATTTATTTTTTATTTAGACACTCAACATGAGCATAAAAAAACTCCACCATCATGTTCCCTGCCTCAAACATTCTTCCACAAATAAATTAGACAGCAACACAGAAATGAATTCTCTCTTTCTCTGGATGTTGGTTGAATTATCTACTACAGACAAAGTTTGTTTTTTTCCCCAAAGAGTCCATGACGGATGATTGTGTCGTGAATTTCGAAGCCCAGTCTGGAGTGTGGTGCCAAAACTTTTACGTTTGTTGCCAGAAGGCTTCATCAACCAGCTTCCAATGTTCCAAAACTGCAGGGACAGAATATGGTTAAGATGTATTTAATGCAGAGTGAGGGGGGA